>NC_133514.1:2738750-3043055 GCF_049354715.1 Callithrix jacchus | reverse complement strand
GGCAGATTATATTCAGAGACATTTTGTTTTTACCATTGGGGTGCCTAGATAATATTTAGATTTTTTCGATTCTGGTAAAATTTCAATTTCGGTATTTTACATGAGAGAGCATACTGAGTTGGTGTATGTACTCCAAAACAGAGTACAAACAGGCATTGTATATTTTTTCTGACAGATTACCTTCAGAACAATTTTGTGTTTAACATTGGGGTGCCTAGATAATATTTAGATTTTTTCGATTCGCTTAAATATATAATTTCTGTATTTTACATGAGAGAGCATATGGAGTTGGTGTATATACTCCAAAACAGAGTAGAATAGGGCATTGTATATTTTTTATGGCAGATTATATTCATAGAAATTTTGTTGTTAACATTGGGGTGCCTAGATAATATTTAGATTTTTTTCAAATCATGTAAAATTTGAATTTCGGTATTTTACATGAGAGAGCATGTTGAGTTGGTGTATATATTCCAAAACAGAGTAGAATAAGGCATTTTATATTATTTCTAACAGAATATATTCAGAGCCATTTTCTTTTAACTTTGGCGTGCCTAGATATTATTTAAATTTTTTTTGATTCGCGTAAAATTAGAATTTTGGTATCTTCCTTGAGGGAGCAAATTGATTTTGTGTATATACTCCAAAACAAAGTAAAAAAGGGCGTTGTATATTTTTTCTGACAGATTATATTCAGAGCAAATATGCTTTTATCATTGGGGTGCCTAGATAATATTTAGATTTTTTTTGATGCGCTTAAATATAGAATTTCTGTATTTAACCTGAGAGAGCATATGGAGTTATCGTGTATACTCCAAAACAGAGAAGAATAGGGAATTGTATATTTTTTCTGACAGATTATATTCAGAGCAATTTTGTTTTTAACATTGGGGTGCCTATATAATATTTAGAATTTTTTCAATTCTCTTTAATATAGAATATCTGTATTTTACACTAGAGAGCATATGGAGTTGGTGTATATACTCCAAAACACAGTAGAAAGGGGCATTGTATATTTTTTCTGACAGATTATATTCAGAGCAATTTTGCTTTTATTGTTGGGGTGCCTACGTAATATTTAGATTTTTTTTGATTCGCTTAAATATATAATTTCTGTATTTTACATGAGAGACCATATGGAGTTGGTGTATATACTCGAAAACAGAGTAGAATAGGTCATTGTATATTTTTTCTGACAGATTATATTCAGAGCAATTTTGCTTTTACCATTTGGGTGCCTAGATAATATTTAGATTTTTTCGATTCGGGTAAATTAGAATTTCTGTATTTTACATGAGAGAGCATATTGAGTTGGTGTATATACTCCAAAACAGAGTAGAATAAGGAATTGTATATATTTTCTAACAGTCTATATTCAGAGACATTTTCTTGTAACTTTGGGGCACGTAGATATTATTTAGATTTTTTTCGATTCTTGTAAAATTAGAATTTTGTTATATTACATGAGAGAGCATACTGATTTGGTATATATACTCCAAAACAGAGTAGAAAAGGGCATTGTATATTTTTTCTGACAGATTATATTCTGCGCAATTTTGCTTTTAACACTGGGGTGCCTAGATCAAATTAGATTTTTTCGATTCGCTTAAATATAGAATTTCTGTATTTTACATGAGAGAGCAGGTAGAGTTGGTGTATATACTCAAAAACAGAGTAGAATAGGGCATTGTATATCTTTTCTGACAGATTATATTCAGAGCAATTTTGTTTTTAACATTGGGGTGCCTAGATAATATTTAGATTTTTTCGATTCGGGTAAAATTAAAATATCTTTATTTTACACGAGAGAGCATACTGAGTTCGTGTATATACTCCAAAACATAGTAGAATAAGGCATTGTATATTTGTTCTAACAGACTATATTCAGTGCCATTTTCTTTCAACTTTGGGGCGCCTAGATATTATTTAGATTTTTTTCAATTCACGTAATATTAGAATGTAAGTATTTTACATGAGAGAGCATATTGAGTTGATGTATCTACTCCAATACAGTGTAGATAATAGCATTGTATAATTTTTATGACAGATTATATTCAGAGCAATTTTGCTTTTAACATTGGGGTGCCTAGATAATATTTGGATATTTTTCGATTCACTTAAAATTAGAATTTCTGTATTTTACATGAGAGAGTATACTGAGTTGGTGTATATATTCCAAAACAGAGGAGAATAGGGCATTGTATGTTTTTGTTCACAGATTATATTAAGAGCAATTTTTTCTTTTATCATTGGGGTGCCTAGATTATATTTAGATTTTTTCGATTTGGGTAAAATTAGAATTTCTGTATTTTACATGAGAGAGCGTATTGAGTTGGTGTATATACTCCAAAACAGAGTACAATAGGGCATTGTATATTTTTTCTGAAAAATTATACTCAGAGAAATTTTGCTTTTAACATTGGGGTGCCTAGATAATATTTAGATTTTTTTCGATTCACTTAAAATTAGAATTTCTGTATTTTACATGAGAGAGTATACTGAGTTGGTGTATATATTCCAAAACAGAGGAGAATAGGGCATTGTATGTTTTTGTTCACAGATTATATTAAGAGCAATTTTTTCTTTTATCATTGGGGTGCCTAGATTATATTTAGATTTTTTCGATTTGGGTAAAATTAGAATTTCTGTATTTTACATGAGAGAGCGTATTGAGTTGGTGTATATACTCCAAAACAGAGTACAATAGGGCATTGTATATTTTTTCTGAAAAATTATACTCAGAGAAATTTTGCTTTTAACATTGGGGTGCCTAGATAATATTTAGATTTATTTCGATTCACGTAAACTTAGAATTTCGGTGTTTTAGCTGACAGAGCATGTTGAGTTTGTTTATATACTTCAAAACAGAGTAGAAAAGAACATTGTATATTTTTTCTGACAGATTATATTCAGATCAATGTTGCTTTTAACATTGGGGTACCTAGTTAATATTTAGATTTATTTCGATTCACGTAAAATTAGAATTTCCATATTTTACATTAGAGAGCATATTCGGTTGGTGTATATACTGCAAAACACAGTAGGAAAGGGAATAGTATATTTTGATTGACAGGCTATAGTAAGAGTCATTTTATTTTAGCATTGGGTTCCTAGATAATATTTAGAATTTTTCGATTAGTGTAAAATTACAATTTCGGTATTGTACCTGAGAGAGCATATTTAGTTGGTGTATTTACTCCAAAACAGAGTAGAAAAGGGCATTGTATATTTTTTCTGAGAGGTTATATTCAGAGCAATTTTGCTTTTAACATTGTGGTCCCTAGATCATATTTAGATTTTTTTCGATTCACGTAAAATTAGAATTTCGGTATTTTACATGAGAGAGCATATTTAGTTGGTGTATATACCCCAAAACAGAGTATAAAAAATTTTGTATATTATTTCTGACAAATTATATTCAGAGCAATTTTTCTTTTAACATTAAGGTTCCTAGACAATATTTAGATTTTTTTGATTCCCGTAAAATTAGAATTTCGGTATTTTACATGAGAGAGCATATTGAGTTTGTGTATATACTTCAAAAGAAAGTAGAATAAAGCATTGTATATTATTTCTGACAGATTTTAATCAGAGCGATTATGCTTTTAACATTGGGGTACCTCAATAATATTTATATTTCTTTCGATTCGCGTAAATTTAGAATTTCTGTATTTTACATGCGAGAGCATATTGAGTTGGTGTATATACTCCAAAACAAAGTATAATAGGGCATTGTATATTTTTTCTGACAGATTATATTCAGAGCTATTTTATTTTAACATTGGGGTGCCTAGATAGTATTTAGATTTTTTCGATTCGCGTATAATTAGAATTTCGGTATTTTACATGAGCGAGCATATTTAATTAGTGTATATACTCCAAAACAGAGTAGAAAAGGGCATTGTATATTTTTTCTGAATGATTATTTTCAGAGCAATTTTGCTTTTAACATTGGTGTGCCTAGATAATATTTAGATTTGTTTCGGTTCATGTGAAATTAGAATTTCGGTATTTTACATGAGAGAGCATATTGAGTTGGTGTATATACTCCAAATGAGAGTAGAAAAAACCATTGTATACTTTCTCTGACAGATTTTGTTCCGAGAAATTTTGCTTTTTACATTGGGGTGCCTAGATAATACTTAGATTTTCTTCGATTCCCGTGTATTTAGTATTTCGGTATTTTATATGAGAGAGCATATTGAATTGGTGTGTATACTCGAAAATAAAGTAGAAAAGGGGATTGTATATTTTTTCTGACAGATTATATTCAGAGTCCTTTTTCTTTAACATTGGGGTACCTAGATAATATTTAGATTTTTTTCAATTCACGTAAAATTAGAATTTCGGTATTTTACATGATTGAGCATATTGAGTTTGTTTATATACTCCAAAATAGAGTAGAAAAAGGCATTGAATATTTTTTCTGACAGATTATATTCAGAGAAATTTTGTTTTTTACATTGGGGGTGCCTAGATAATATTTAGATTTTTTTGATTCTGGTAAAATAAGAATTTCTGTATTTTACATGTGAGAGCATATTGAGTTGGTGTATATACTACAAAAAAAAGTAGAAAACGGCATTGTATATTTTTTCTGAGAGATTATATTCAGAGAAATTTTTCTTTTAACATTGGGGTGCCTAGATAATATTTAGAGTTTCTTCAAATCATGTAAAATTTGAATTTCGGTATTTTACATGAGAGAGCATGTTGAGTTGGGGTATATATTCCAAAACAGAGTAGAATAAGGCATTTTATATTTTTTCTAACAGAATATATTCAGAGTCATTTTCTTTTAAATTTGGGGTGCCTAGATATTATTTAGATTTGTTTCGATTCACATAAAATTAGAATTTTGGTATCTTCCATGAGGGTGCATATAGATTTGGTGTATATACTCCAAAACAGATTAGAAAAGGGCATTGTATATTTTTTCTGACAGATTATATTCAGAGCAATTTTGCTTTTAACATTAAGTTGTCTAGATAATATTTAGGTTTTTTTAGATTCGCTTAAATATAGAATTGCTGTATTTAACCTGAGAGAGTATATGGAGTTGGTGTATATACTCCAAAACAGAGAAGAGTAGGGCATTGTATATTTTTTCTGACAGATTATATTCAGATCAATTTTGTTTTTAACATTGGGGTTCCTATAAAATATATAGAATTTTTTCGATTTGCTTTAATATAAAATATCTGTATTTTACCCTAGAGAGCATATGGAGTTGGTGTATATACTCCAAAACAGAGTAGAAAAGGGCATTGTATAATTTTTTTGACACTATATATTCAGAGCAATTTTGTTTTTAATATTGGGGTTCCTAGATAATATTTAGATTTTGTCGATTTGGGTAAAATTATAATTTCTTTATTTTACCCGAGAGAGCACACTGAGTTCGTGTATATACTCCAAAACATAGTAAAATAAGGCATTGTATATTTATTCTAACAGACTATATTCAGAGCCAATTTCTTTTAACTTAGGGGCGCCAAGATACTATTTAGATTTTTTTCGATTCACGTAAAATTAGAATCTGGGTATTTTACATGAGAGAGCATATTGAGTTGGTGTGTATTCTCCAATACAGAGCAGAAAAGGGCATTGTATATTTTTTATGACAGATTATATTCAAAGCAATTTTGTTTTTAACATTGGGTGCCTAGATAATATTTAGATTTTTTCGATTTCGCTAAAATTAGAATTTTTGTATTTTAAAATAGATAGCACACTGAGTTGGTGTACATACTCCAAAACAAAGTAGAATAAGGCATTGGATATTTTTTCTAACAGACTATATTCAGAGCCATTTTCTTCTAACGTTGGGGCGCCTGGATATTATTTAGATTTTGTTAGATTCGGGTAAAATTAGAATTTCTCTATCTTACACGAGAGAGGATACTGAGTTGGTGTATATACTCCAAAATAGAGTAGAATAGGGCATTGTATATTATTTATGACAGATTATATTCAGAGCAATTTTGTTTTAAACGTTGGGGTTCCTAGATTATATTTAGATGTTTTCCATTCGGGTAAAATTTGAATTTCTTTATTTTACATGAGAGACCATATGGACTTGGTGTATATACTCGGAAAAAGAGTAGAAAAGGGCATTGTATATTTTTTAAGACAGAATATATTCAGAGAAATTTTGCTTTCATCGTTGGGGTGCCTAGATAATATTTATATTTTTATCGATTCGCTTTAATATAGAATTTCTGTATTTTACATGAGAGAGCATATGGAGTTAGTGTATATACTCAAAAACAGAGTAGAATTGAGCATTGTATATGTTTTTGACAGATTACATTCAGAACAATTTTGTTTTTAACATTGGGGTGCCTAGATAATATTTAGATATTTTCAATTCGGGTAAAATTATAATTTCTTTATTTTACATGAGAGAGCATTCTGAGTTGGTGTATATACTCCAAAACAAAGTAGAATAAGGCATTGTATATTTTTTCTAACAGACTATATTCAGAGCCATTTTCTTTTAACATTGGGGTGCCTAGATAATATTCATATTTTTTCGATTCGGGTAAAATTAGAATTTCTGTATTTTACATGAGAGAGCAAATTGAGTTGGTGCATGTACTACAAAACACAGTAGAAAAGGGCATTGTATATTTTTTCAGACAGATTATATTCAGAGCAATTTTGCTTTTATCGTTGTGGTGCCTAGGTAATATTTCGATTTTTTTCGATTCGCTTAAATATAGAATTTCTGCATTTTACATGAGAGAGCATATGGAGTTGGTGTATATACTCGAAAACAGAGTAGAATAGAGCATTGTATATTTTTTCTGACAGATTATATTCAGAGATATTTTGTTTTTAACATTGGGGTGCCTAGATAAAATTTAGATTATTTTCGATTCGCTTAAATATAGCATTTCTGTATTTTACATATGAGAGCATATGGAGTTGGTGTATATACTCCAAAACAGAGTAGAATATGGTATTGTATATTTTTTCTGACAGTTTATATTCATAACAATTTTGTTTTTAACATTGGGGTGCCTAGATAATATTTAGATTTTTTTCGATTCACTTAAGTATAGAATTTCTGTATTCTACATGAGAGAACATATGGAGTTGGTATATGTTTTCCAAAACAGAGTAGAATAGGGCATTGTATATTTTTTCTAACAGATTATATTCAGAGCAATTAGGTTTTTAACATTGTGGTGCCAGGATAATATTTAGATTTTATCTATTCGTGTAAAATTAGAATTTCTGTATTTTATATTAGAGAGCAATTTGAGTTGGTGTATATACTAGAAAACAGAGTAGAAAAGGGCATTGTATATTTTTACTGACAGATTATATTCAGAGCAATTTTGCTTTTAACATTGGGGTGCCTAGATAATATTTAGATTTTTTCGATTCACGTAAACTTAGAATTTCTTTATTTTACATGAGAGAGCATATGGAGTTGGTGTATATACTCCAAAACAGAGTAGAATAGGGAATGGTATATTTTTTCTGACAGATTATATTCAGCGCAATTTATTTTTTAACATTGGGGTGCCTAGGTAATATTTAGATTTTTTCGATTCTCTTAAAATTAGAATTTCTGTATTTTACATGAGAGAGCATACTGAGTTGGTGTATATACTCCAAAACAGAGTAGAATAAGGCATTGTATATTTTCTCTAACAGACTATATTCCCTGCCATTTTCTTTTAACTTTGGGGCGCCTAGATATTATTCAGATTTTTTTCGATTCTCGTAAATTAGAGTTTTGGTACTTTCCATGAGAGAGCATATTGAGTTGTTGTACATACTCCAAAACAGAGTAGAATAGGGCATTGTATATTTTTTCTGACAGATGATATTCAGAGAAATTTCGCTTTTAACATTGGGGTGCCTAGATAATATTTAGATTTTTTTCGATTCGCTTAAATATAGAATTTCTGTATTTTACATGAGAGAGCATATAGAGGTGGTGTATATACTCCAAAAAAGAGTAGAATTGGGAATTGTATATTTTTTCTGACAGATTATATTCAGAGAAATTTGGTTTTAAACATTGGGGTGCCTTCTTAATATTTAGATTTTAACTATTCCGGTAAAATTAGAATTTCTGTATTTTACATGAGAGAGTACACAATGTTGGTGTATATACTTCAAAACAGAGTAGAATAAACATTGTATATTTTAACTAACAGACTATATTCAGAGCCATTTTCTTTTAACTTAGGGACGCCAAGATATTATTTAGATTTTTTTCGATTCTCGTAAAATTAGAATTTCGGTATTTTACATGAGAGAGCATACTGAGTTGGTGTATATACTCCAAAAGATCGTAGAATAGGCAATTGTATATTTTTTCTGGCAGATTATTTTCAGAGCAATTTTTTTTTAACCATTGGGGTGCCTAGATAATATTCATGTATTTTCATTCGGGTATAATTAGAATTTCATTATTTTACATGATAGAGCACACTGAGTTGGTGTATATACTCCCAAACAATGTAGAATAAAGCATTGTGTATTTTTTCTGACAGACTATATTCAGAGCCATTTTCCTTTACCTTCGGGTGCCTAGATATTATTTAGATTTTTTTTGATTCACGTAAAAGTAGCATTTCGGTATTTTACATGAGAGAGCATATAGAGTTGGTGTATATACTATGAAACAGAGTAGAAAAAAGCATTGTATATTTTGTCAGACAGATTACATTCAGAGAAATTTTGCTTTTAACATTGGGGTGCCTAGATAATATTTAGATTTTTTTCGATTCGCTTAAATATATAATTTCTGTATTTTACATGAGAGAGCATATGGATTTGATGTATATACTCCAAAACAGTAGAATAAAGCATTGTATACTTTTTCTAACAGACTATATTGAGAGCCATTTTATTTTAACTTTGGGGCGCATAGATATTATTTAGATTTCTTTCGGTTCGCGTAAAATTGGAATTTCGGTATTTTACATGAGAGAGCATACTGAGTTGGTGTATATACTCCAAAACAGAGTCGAAGAAGGAATTGTGTATTTTTTTTGACAGATTATATTCAGAGCAATTTTGTTTAAAACATTGGGGTGCCTAGATAATTTACATATTTTTTCAATTCGGGTAAAATTAGAATTTCGTTATTTTACATGAGAGAGCACACTGAGTTTGTGTATATACTCCAAAACAAAGTAGAATAAGGCATTGTATATTTTTTCTAACAGACTATATTCAGAGCCATTTTCTTTTAACTTTGGGGCGCCTAGATATTATTTAGATTTTATTTCGATTCGCGTAAAATTAGAATTTCGGTATTTTACATAAGAGAGCATATTGAGTTGGTGTATATACTCCAAAACAGAGTAGAATAGGGCATTGTACATTTTTTCTGACAGATTATATTCACAGCAATTTTGCTTTTAACATTGAGGTGCCTAGATAATATTTAAATTTTTTTCGATTCGCTTAAATAAAGAATTTCTGTATTTTACATGAGAGAGCATATGTAGTTGGTGTATATACTCCAAAACAGAGTAGGATAGGGCATTGTATATTTTCCCTGAGAAATTATGTTCAGAGAAATTTTGTTTTTAACATTGTTGTGCCTAGATAAAATTTAGATTTTTTCGATTTGGGTAAAATTAGAATTTCTGTATTTTACATGATAGAGCATACTGAGTTGTTGTATATACTCCAAAACAAAGTAGAATAAGACACTGTATATTTTCTCTAACAGACTATATTCAGAGCCATTTTCTTTTAACTTTGGGGCGCCTAGATATTTTTCAGAGTTTTTTCGATTCGTGTGAAATTAGAATTTCGGTGTTTTACATGAGAGAGCATACTGAGTTGGTCTATATACTCCAAAAAAGAGTAATATAAGGCATTGTATATTTTTTCTAACAGTCTATATTAAAAGCCATTTTCTATTAACTTTGGGGTGCCTAGATATTATTTAGATTTTTTTATTCTCGTATAATTAGAATTTCCATATTTGAAATGAAAGAGCATATTGAGTTGGTGTATATACTCCAAAACAGAGTAGAAAATGGCATTGTATACTTTTTCTGACAGATTATATTCAGAGCAATTTTGCTTTTAACACTGGGGTGCATAGATAATATTTCGATTTTTTTCAATTCATGGAAAATTAGAATTACGTTATTTTACATGAGAGAGCATATTGAGTTGGTGTATATACGACAAAACAGAGTAGAAAAGGGCATTGCATATTTTTTCTGACAGATTATATTCAGAGCAATTTTGTTGTTAACATAGGGGTGCCTAGATAACATTTAGATTTTTTTCGATTCGCTTAAATATAGAATTTCTGTACTTTATATGAGAGAGCATATGGAGTTGCTGTATATACTTCAAAACAAAGTAGAATAGGGCATTGTATATTTTTTATGACAGAATATATTCAGAGCAATTTTGCTTTTAACATTGGGGTGCCTACATAATATTTAGATTTTTTTCGATTCACTTAAATATAGAGTTTCTGTATTTTACATGAGAGAACATATGGAGTTGGTGTATATACTCCAAATAAGAGTAGAATAGGGCATTGTATATTTTCTCTGACAGATTATATTCAGAGAAATTTTGTTTTTAACATTCGGGTGCCTAGATAATATTTAGATTATTTCGATTCGGGTAAACTTCAAATTTCGGTATTTTACATGAGAGAGCATACTGAGTTGGTGTATATACTCCAAAACAGAGTAGAATAAGGCATTGTATATTTCTTCTAACAGACTATATTCATAGCCATTTTCTTGTAACGTTGAGGTACCTAGATATTATTTAGAATTTTCGATTTGCGTAAAATTTTAATTACGGTATTTTACGTGAGGGAGCATATTGAGTTGGTGTATATACTACAAAAGGGAGTAGAATAAGGCATTTCACGTTTTCTCTAACAGACTATATTCAGAGCTATTTTCTTTTAACTTTGGGGTGCCTAGATATTATTTAGACTTTTTTCGATTTGCTAAAATATAGAATTTCGGTATTTTGCATGAGAGAGCATATTGAGGTGATGTATATACTCCAAAACAGAGTAGAAAAGGGCATTGTATATTTTTTCTGACAGATTATATTCAGAGCAATTTTGCTTTTAACATTCGGGTGCCTATATCATATTTAGATTTTTTTCGATTTGCTTTAATATAGAATTTCTGTATTTTATATGAGAGAGCATATGGAGTTGGTCTATATACTCGAAAACAGAGTAGAAAAGGGCATTGTATTTTTTTTCCTGAGAGATTTTATTCAGAGCAATTTTGGTTTTAACATTGGGGTGCCTAGATAATATTTAGATTTTTTTCGATTCGCTTTAATATAGAACTTCTGTATTTTAAATGAGAGAGCATATAGATTTTGTTTATATACTCCAAAACAGAGTAGAATAGGGCATTGTATATTTCTTCTGACAGATTATGTTCAGAGCAATTTTGTTTTTAACCTTGGGGTGCCAGGATAATATTTAGATTTTTTCGATTCCGGTAAAATTAGAATTTCTGTATTTTACATGAGAGAGTATATTGAGTTGGTGTATATAATACAAAACTGAGTAGAAAAGGGCATTGTATATTTTTTATGACAGATTATATTCAGAGCAATTTTTCTTTTAACATTGGGGTGCCTAGATAATATTTAGATTTTTTTCGATTCACGAAAAATTAGAATTTCGGTATTTTACATGAGAGAGCATATGGAGTTGGTGTATATACTCCAAAACAGAGTAGAATAAGGCATTGTATATTTTTTCTAACTGACTATATTCACAGCCATTTTCTTTTAACTTTGGGGGGCCTATATATTATTTAGATGTTTTTTGATTCGCGTAAAATTAGAATTTTTGTATTTTATATAAAAGAGCATATTGATTTGGTGTATATACTCCGATACAGAGTAGAAAAGGGCATTGTATATTTTTTCTGACAGATTATGTTAAGAGCAATTTTGCTTTTAACATTGGAGTGCCTAGATAATATTTAGATTTTTTTCGATTCGCTTTAATATAGAATTTCTGTATTTTATATGAGAGAGCAGGTAGAGTTGGTGTATATACCCCAAAACAGAGTAGAATAGGGCATTGTATATTTTTTCTCACAGATTATATTCACAGCAATTTTGTATTTAACATTGGGGTGCCTAGATAATATTTAGATTTTTTCGATTCGGGTAAAATTAGAATTTCTGTATTTCACATGATAGAGCATATTGAGTTTTTGTATATAATCTAAAACATTGTAGTATAAGGCATTGTATATTTGTTCTAACAGACTATATTCAGAGCCATTTTCATTTAACTTTGGGGCGGCTAGATATTATTTAGATTTTTTCGATTCGCGTAAAGTTAGAATTTTCGATATTTTAAATGGGAGAGCATATTCAGTTGGTGTATATATTCCGAAACAGAGTAGAAAAGGGCATTGTATATTTTTTATGACAGATGATATTCAGCGCAATTTTGCTTTTGACATTGGGGTGCCTAGATAATATTTAGATTTTTTTCGATTCACGTAAATTTAGAATTTCATTATTTTACAGGAGAAAGCATATTGAGTTGGTGTATAAACTACAAAACAGAGTACCAAAGGGCATTGTATATTTTTTTCTGACAGATTATATTCAGAGCAATCTTGCTTTTAACATTGGGGTGCCTAGATAATATTTAGATTTTTTTCGCTTCGCTTAAATATACAATTTCTGTATTTTCCATGAGAGAGCATATGGAGTTGGTGTATATACTCCAAAACACAGTAGAATAGGGCATTGTATATTTTTTTATGACAGATTATATTCAGAGCAATTTTGTTTTTAACATTGGGGTACCTAGATAATATTCATATTTTTTGGATTCGTGTAAAATTAGAATTTCCTTATTTTACATGAGACAGCACACTGTATTGGTGTATATACTCCAAAACAAAGTAGAATAAGGCATTGTATATTTTGTCAAACACACTATATTCAGAGCCATTTTCTTTTAACTTTGGGGCGCCTAGATATTATTTAGATTTTTTTCGATTCGTGTAAAATTAGAATTTAGGTATTTTACATGAGAGAGCATATTGAGTTGGTGTATATAGTCTTAAACAGAGTAGAAAAAAGCATTGTACATTTTCTCTGACAGATTATATTCAGAACAATTTTGCTTTTAACATTGGGGTGCCTAGATAATATTTAGAGGGTTTTCGATCTGCTTAAATATACAATTTTTGCATTTTACATGAGAGAGCATACTGAGTTGGTGTATATACTCCAAAAGAGAGTAGAATAGGGGATTGTATATTTTATCTAACAGACTATATTCAGAGCCGTTTTCTTTAAACTTTGGGGCACCTAGATATTATTTATATTTTTTTCGATTCGCTAAAATACAGAATTTCGGTATTTTACATGAGAGAGCATATTGAGTTGGTGTATATACTCCAAAACAAAGTAGAGTAGAAGATTGTATATTTTCTTTTACAGATTATATTCAGAGCAATTTTGCTTTTAACATGGGGGTGCCTAGATAATATTTAGATTTTTTTTGATTCGCTTAAATATAGAATTTCTGTATTTTACATGAGAGAGCATATGGAGTTGGTGTATATACTCCAAAACAGAGTAGAATAGGTCATTGTATATTTTTTAAGACAGAGTATATTCAGAGCAGTTTTGCTTTTAACATTGGGGTGCCTTGATAATATTTAGATTTTATTGATTCGGGTAAAATTAGAATTTTTGTATTTTACATGAAAGAGCATATTGAATTGGTGTATATACTTCAAAACAGAGTAGAAAAGGGCATTGCATATTATCTCTGACAGATTATATTCAGAAGAATATTGTTTTCAACATTGGGGTGCCTAGATAATATTTAGATTTTTTTAGATTTGCTTAAATATGGAATTTCTGTATTTTACCTCAGAGAGCATATTGAGTTGATGTATACACTCCAAAACAGAGTAGAATAAGGCATTGTATTTTTTTTCTGACAGATTATAATCAGAGAAATTTTGCTTTTAACATTTGGGTGCCTAGATAATATTTAGATTTTTTTCGATTCGCTTAAATATAGAATTTCTGTATTTTACATGAGAGAGCATATGGAGTTGGTGTATATACTCCAAAACAGAGTAGAATAGGTCATTGTATATTTTTTCTGAGAGATTATATTCAGAGCAGTTTTGTTTTTAACATTGAGGTGCCTTGATAATATTTAGATTTTTTTGATTCTGGTAAAATTATAATTTTTGTATTTTACATGAAAGAGCATATTGAGTTGGTGTATATACTACACAACACAGTAGAAAAGGGCATTGTATATTTTCACTGACAGATTGTACCCAGAACAATATTGTTTTCAACATAGGGATGCCTAGATAGTATTTAGATTTTTTTTCGATTCGCTTAAATATAGAATTTATGTATTTTCTATTAGAGAGCATATGGAGTTGGTGTATATACTCAAAAAAAGAGTAGAATAAGGCATTGTATAATTTTTTCTAACAGACTATATTCAGAGCCGTTTTTTTTAAACTTTGGGGCGCCTATATATTATTTAGAGTTTTTCGATTTGGGTAAATTTTGAATTTCGTTATTTTACATGAGAGAGCTTACTGAGTTGTTGTATATACTCCAAAACAAAGTAGAATGAGGCATTGTATATTTTTTCGAACAGACTATATTCAGAGCCATTTTCTTTTAACTTTGGGGCACCTGGATATTATTTAGATTTCTTTCGATTCGCATAAAATTAGAATTTCGGTATTTTACATGAGAGAGCATATTGAGTTGGTGTAGATACTCCAAAGCAGAGTAGAAAAGGGCATTGTATATTTTTCAGACAGATTATGTTAAGAGCAATTCTGCTTTTACCATTGGGGTGCCTAGATAATATTTAGAATTTTTTCAATTTACGTTAAATTAGAATTTCGGTATTTTACATCAGAGAGCATACTGAGTTGGTGTATATACTCCAAAACAGAGTAGAATAAAAAATTGTATATTTTTTATAACAGACTATTTTCAGAGCCATTTTCTTTTAACTTTGGGGAGCCTAGATATTATTTAGATTTTTTTCGATTTGCGTAAAATTAGAATTTCAGTAATTTACATGAGAGAGCATATTGAGTTGGTGTATATACTACAAAAGAGAGTAGAAAAGGGCATTGTATATTTTTTCTGACAGATTATATTCAGAGAAATTTTGTTTTTAACATTGGGATGCCGGGATAATATTTAGATTTTTTTCGATTCGCTTAAATATAGAATTTCTGTATTTTACATGAGAGAGCATATGGAGTTGATGTATATACTCCAAAAAAGAGTAGAATAGGGCATTGTATATTTTTTCTGACAGATTGTATTCAGAGCAATTTTATTGTTAACATTGGGGTACCTAGATAATATTTATATTTTTTCGATTCGGGTAAAATTAGAATTTCTGTATTTTACATGAGAGAGCATACTGAGTTGGTGTATATACTACAAAAGAGAGTAGAAAAGGGCATTTTATATTTTTTCTGTCGGATTATATTCAGAGCAATATTGCTTTCAACATTGTGTTGCCTAGGTAGTATTTAGGATTTTTCGATTCGGGTTAAATTAGAATTTCGTTATTTTACATGAGAGGGCATATTGAGTTGGTGTATATACTCCAAAACAGAGTAGAAAAGGGCATTATATATTCTATCTGACAGATTATATTCAGAGAAATTTTGCTTTTAACATTGGTGTGCCTAGATAATATTTAGATTTTTTTTGATTCGCTTAAATATAGAATTTTTGTATTTTACATGAGAGAGCATATGGAGTTGGTGTATATATTCAAATACAGAGTAAAATAGGGCATTGTATATTTTTTCTGACAGATTATATTCAGAACAATTTTGTTTTTAACATTGAGGAGCTTAGATAATTTTATATTTTCTTCGAATAGATTAAATATAGAATTTATGTATTTTACATGAGAGAGCATATGGAGTTGGTGTATATACTGCGAAACAGAGTAGAATAGGGCATTGTACATTTTTTCTGACAGATTATATTCAGAGTAATTTTGTTATTAACATTGGGATACCTAGATAATATTTTGATTTTTTCAATTGGGGTAAAATTAGAATTTTGTTATTTTATATGAGAGAGCATACAGAGTTGGTGTATATACTCCAAAACAGATTCAAATAAGGCATTGTATATTTTCTCTAACAGAATATAGTCAGAGACATTTTCTTTTAACTTTGGGGTGCCTAGATATTCTTTAGATTCTTTTCAATTCGCGTAAAATTAGAATTTCGGTATTTTACATAAGACAGCATATTGAGTTGCTTTATATACTCCAAAACAGACTAGATTAGGGCATTGTATATTATTTTTGAAAGATTATATTCAGAGAAATTTTGCTTTTAATATTCGGGTGCCTAGATAATATTTAGATTATTTTCGATTCACGTAAAATTAGAATTTCGGTATTTTACAAGAGAGAGCATACTGAGTTGGTGTATATACTCCAAAGCAAAGTAGAATAAGGAATTGTATATTTTTTCTAACAGACTATATTCAGAGCCATTTTCTTTTAACTTTGGGGTGCCTAGATGTTATTTACATTTTTTTCGATTCGTGTAAATTTAGAATTTCAGTATTTTACATGAGGGAGCATACTGAGTTGGTGTATATACTGTAAAACAGAGTAGAATAAGGTATTGTATATTTTTTCTTACAGACTATATGCAGAGCCATTTTCTTTTAATTTTGGGGCACGTAGATATTATATAGCTTTTTTTCGATTCTCGTAAAATTAGAATTTCGGTATTTTACATGAGAGAGCATATTCAGTTGGTGTATATACTCCAAAACAGAGAAGAAAAGGGCATTGTATATATTTTTTTTTACAGATTATATTCAGAGAAATTTTGCTTTTAACATAGGGATGCCTAGATAGTATTTAGATTTTTTTTAGATTCGCTTAAATATAGAATTTATCTATTTTTTATTAGAGAGCATATGGAGTTGGTGTATATTCTCCAAAACAGAGTAGAATAGGGCATTGTAAATATTTTCTAATAGAGTATATTCAGAGCCATTTTCTTTAAACTTTGGGGCGCCTATATATTATTTAGAGTTTTTCGATTCGGGTAAAATTAGAATTTTGTTATTTTACATGAGAGAGCTTACTGAGTTGTATATACTTCAAAACAAAGTAGAATAAGACTTTGCATAGTTTTTCTAACAGACTATATTCAGAGCAATTTTCTTTTAACTTTGGGGCGCCTAGATATTATCTAGATTTCTTTCAATTCGCGTAAAATTAGAATGTTTGTATTTTACATGAGAGAGCATATTGAGTTGGTGTAGGTACTCCAAAACAGAGTAGAAAAGGGCATTGTATATTTTTTCTGACAGATTATATTCAGAGCAATTCTGCTTTAAACATTAAGGTGCCTACATAATATTTTGATTTTTTTCGATTCGCTTAAATATAGAATTTCTGTATTTTACATGAGAGAGAATACGAAGCTGGTGTATATACTACAAAACAGAGTAGAATAGGGCATTGTATATTTTTTCTGACAGATTATATTTAGAGCAATTTTTTTTTAAACATTGGGGTGCCTACATAATATTTTGATTTTTTCGATTCGGGTAAAATTAGAATTTCTGTAGTTTACATGAGAGAGCATATTGAATTGGTGTATATACTAAAAACAGGGTAGAAAAAGGCATTGTATATTTTTTCTGACAGATTATATTCAGAGCAATTTTGCCTTTAACATTCGGGTGCCTAGATAATACTTACATTTTTTTCGATTAGCTTATATATAGAATTTCTGTATTTTACATGAGAGAGCATACCGAGTTGCTGTATATACTCCAAAACAGAGTAGAATAGGGCATTGTATATTGTTTATGACAGATTATATTCAGAGAAATTTTGCTTTTAACGTTGAGTGCCTAGATAATATTTAGATTTTTTTTTGATTCGCTTAAATATAGAATTTCTGTGTTTTATATGAGAGAGCATATGGAGTTGGTGTATATACTCAAAAAGAGAGTAGAATAGGGCATTGTATAGTTTCTCTGACGGATTATATTTAGAACAATATGGTTTTTAACTTTGGGGTGCCTAGATAATATTTAGATTTTTTTCGATTCACGTAAAATTAGAATTTTGGTATTTTACATGAGAGAGCATACTGAGTTGGTGTATATACTCCAAAACAGATTAGAATGGGGCATTGTATATTTTATCTGACAAATTATATTCAGAGCAATTTTGTTTTTAACATTGTGTTGCCTAGATAATATTTAGATTTTTTCGAATCGGGTAAAATTAGAATTTTTATATTTTACATAAGAGAGCATCCTGAGTTGGTGTATATACTCCAAAACAGACTAGAATAAGGCATTGTATATTTTTTCTAACAGACTATATTCAGAGCCATTTTCTTTGAACTTTGAGGTGCCTAGATATTATTTAGATTTTTTTCGATTCGCATAAAATTAGAATTTTGTTATTTTACATGAGAGAGTATATGGAGTTGGTGTATATACTCCAAAACAGGGTAGAATCGGGCCTTGTATATTTTTTCTAACAAATTATATTCAGAGCAATTTTGTTTTTAACGTTGGGGTGCCTAGGCAATATTTAAATATTTTCGATTCAGGTAGAATTAGAATTTCTGTAATTTACATAAGAGAGCATATTGATTTGGTGTATATAGTACAAATCAGAGTAGAAAAGGGCATTGTATATTTCTTCTGACCGATTATATTCAGAGCAATTTTGCTTTTAACCTTGTGGTGCCTAGATAATCTTTAGAATTTTTTCGATTAAATTACATGTGGAATTTCTGTATTTTACATGAGACAGCATATGGAGTTGGTGTATATTCTCAAAAACAGAGTAGAATAGTCCATTTTATATTTTTTCTGACAGATTATATTCAGAGAAATTTTGTTTTTAACATTGGGGTGCCTAGATAATATTTAGATTTTTTCGATTCGGGTAAAATTAGAATTTCTGTGTTTTACATGAGAGAGCATATTGAGTTGGTGTATATACTCCAAAACAGAGTAGAAAAGGGCATTGTATATTTTTTCGTACACATTATTTTAAGAGCAATTTTTCTTATGACCTTCGGGTGCCTAGATAATATTTAGATTTTTTTCGATTCACGTAAAATTAGAATTTTGGAATTTTACATGAGAGAGCATACTGAGTTGGTGTATATACTCCAAAACAGGGTAGAATAGGGCATTGTATATTTTTTCTTACAGATTATTTTCAGAGCAATTATGTTTTTAACATTGGGGTGCCTAGATAATATTTAGGTTTTTTCGATTTGGTTAAAATTAGTATTTCGGTATTTTACATGAGAGAGCATACTGAGTTGGTGTATATACTCCAAAACAGAGTAGAATAAGGCATTGTATAATTTTTCTAACTGACTATATTCAGAGCCATTGTTTTTAACTTTCGGGCGCCTAGATATTATTTAGGTTTTTTCCATTCGCTTAAAATTTTAATTTCGGTATTTTACATAATAGAGCATATTGGGTTTGTGTATATAATACAAAACAGAGTAGAAAATGGCATATTATTTAGATTTTTTTCGATTCGGTCAAATATAGAATTTTTGTATTTTACATGAGAGAGCATATGGAGTTGGTGTATATACTCCAAAACAGAGTAGAATACGGCATTGTATATTTTTTCTGACAGATTATATTCAGAGCAATTTTGTTTTTATCATTGGCGTGCCTTCATAATATTTAGATTTTTTCGATTCGGGTAAAATTACAATTTCTGTATTTTACATAATAGAGCATATTGGGTTTGTGGGTTTGTGTATATAACACAAAACAGAGTAGAAAATGGCATTGTGTATTTTCTCTGACAGATTATATTAAGAGCAATTTTACGTTTAACATTGGGGTGCCTAGATAATATATAGATTTTTTTCGATTCACGTTAAATTAGAATTGCGGTATTTTACATTAGAGAGCATACTGAGTTGGTGTATATACAACGAAACAGAGTAGAAAATGGCATTGTGTATTTTTTCTGACAGATTATATTCAGAGCAATTTTGCTTTTAACATTGGGGTGCCTAGATAATATTTAGATATTTTTCGATTCGCTTAAATATAGAATTTCTGTATTTTAGATGAGAGAGCATATGGAGTCTGTGTATATACTCCAAAACAGAGTAGAATAGTGCATTGTATATTTTCTCTGATAGATTATATTCAGAGCAATTTTGTTAATATCATTGGGTTGACTAAAGAATATTTAGATTTTTTCGATTCGGGTAAAATTAGAATTTCTGTATTTTACATGAGCGATCATACTGTGTTGGTGTATATACTCCAAAACAGAGTAGAATAAGGCATTCCATATTTTTTCTAACAGACTATATTCAGAGCCATTTTCTTTTAACTTTGGGGCGACTAGATATTATTTGGATTTTTTTTCGATTCGCGTGAAATTAGAATTTCGGTGTTTTACATGAGAGAGCATATTGAGTTGGTGTATATACTCCAAAACAGAGTAGAATAAGGCATTGTATATTTTTTCTAACAGACTATATTCAGAGCCATTTTCTTTTAACTTTGGGGCACATAGATATTATTTACATTTATTTCGATTCGCGTAAAATTAGAATTTCGGTATTTTACATGAGAGAGCATATTGAGTTGGTGTATATACTTCAAAATAGAGTAGAATAAGGAATTGTATATTTTTTCTGACAGATTATATTCAGAGCAAATTTTGTTTTGACATTGGGGTACCTTGATAATATTTATATATTTTCGATATGGGTAAAATTAGAATTTCTGTATTTTACATGAGAGAGCATACTGAGTTGGTGTATATACTCCAAAACAGAGTAAAATAAGGCATTGTATATTTTCTCTAACAGAGTATATTCAGAGCCATTTTCTTTTAACTTTGGGGCGCCTAGATATTATTTAGACTTTTTTTGATTCGCGTAAAATTAGAATTTCTGTATTTTAACTGAGAGAGCATATTGAGTTGGTGTATATACTCCAAAATAGAGTAGAATAGGGCATTGTATATTTTTTCTGACAGATTATATTAAGAGCAATTTTGCTTTTCAACTTCGGGTCCCTAGATAATATTTAGATTTTTTTCGATTCTTGTAAAATTATAATTTCGGTATTTTACATTAGAGAGTATAATGAGTAGGTGTATATACTCCAAAACAGAGTAGAATAGGGCATTGTATATTTTTTCTGGCAGATTATATTCAGAGCAATTTTGCTTTTAACATTGGAGTGCCTAGATAATAATTAGATTTTTCTCTCTTCGCTTAAATTTAGAAATTCTGTATTTTACATGAGAGAGCATACTGAGTTTGTGTATATTCTCCAAAACATAGTAGAATAAGGCATTGTATATTTTTTCTTACATACTATATTCAGTTTCATTTTCTTTTAACTTTGGTACACCTAGATATTATTTAGGTTTTTTCCGATTAGCGTAAAATTAGAATTTCGGTATTTTACATGAGAGAGCATATTGAGTTGGTGTATATACTCCGAAACGGAGTAGAAAAAAGCATTGTATATTTTTTCTGACAGATTATATTCAGAGCAATTTTGCTTTCAACATTGGGGTGCCTAGATAATATTTAGATGTTCTTCGATTCGCTGAAATATAGAATTTCTGTATTTTACATGAGAGAGCATATTGAGTTGTTGTACATACTCCAAAACAGAGTAGAATAGGACATTGATTATTTTTTCTGACAAATTGTATTCAGAGGAATTTTGATTTTAAATTCTGGTGCCTAGATAATATATAGATTTTTTTCGATTTGCTTAAATATAAAATTTCTGTATTTTACATGAGAGAGCATATGGAGTTGATGTATATACTCCAAAACAGAGTAGAATAGGGCATTGTATATTTTTTCTGACAGATTATATTCAGAGCAATTTTGTTTTTACCATTAGGATGCCTAGATAATATTTAGATTCATTTCGATTTGCTTAAATATAGAATTTCAGTATTTTACATGAGAGAGCATATGGAGTTGGTGTATATATTCCAAAACATAGTAGAATAGGGCATTGTATATTTTTTCTCACAGATTATATTCAGAGCAATTTTGTTGTTACCACTGGGATGCCTGGATAATATTTAAATTTATTTTGATTTGCTTAAATATAGAATTTCAATATTTTACATTAGAGAGCATATAGAGTTGGTGTATATACTCCAAAACAGAGTAGAATAGGGCATTGTATATTTTTTCTGACAGATTATATTCAGAGCAATTTTGTTTTAAACATTGGGGTGTCGAGACAATATTTAGATGTTTTTCAATTCACATAAATTTAGAATTTTGTTATTTTACATGAGAGAGCATATTGAGTTTGTGTATTAATCCAAAACAGTGTAGAAAAGGGCATTGTATATTTTTTCTGTCAGATTATATTCAGAGCAATTTTGCTTTTCAACTTCGGGTCCCTAGATAATATTTAGATTTTTTTCGATTCGGGTAAAATTATAATTTCTGTATTTTCATTAGAGAGCCTACTGAGTTGGTGTATATATTCCAAAACAGAGTAGAATAGGGCATTGTATAATTTTTCTGACAGATTATATTCAGAGCAATTTTGCTTTTAACATTGGAGTGCCTAGATAATATTTAGATTTTTCTCTCTTCGCTTAAATTTAGAATTTCTGTATTTTACATGAGGCAGCATACTGAGTTGGTGTATATACTCCAAAACATAGTAGAATAAGGCATTGTATATTTTTTCTTACAGACTATATTCAGTGCCATTTTCTTTTAACTTTGGGGCGCCTAGATATTATTTAGATTTTTTTCGATTCACGTAAAATTATAATTTCGGTATTTTACAAGAGAGAGCATATTGAGTTGATGTATATACTACAAATAAGAGTAGAAAAGGGCATTGTATATTTTTTGTGAGAGATTATTTGCAGAGCAACTTTGCATTTAACATTGTGTTGCCTAGATAATATTTAGATTTATTTCAATACGCTTAAATATACAATTTCTGTATTTTACTTGAGAGAGCATATGGAGTTGGTCTATATACTCCAAAAAAGAGTAGAATACGGCAGTGTATATTTTTTCTGACAGATTATATTCAGAGCAATTTTGTTTTCAAGATTGGGGTGCCGAGATAATAATTAGATTTTCTTCGATTCACGTAAATTTAGAATTTTGATATTTTACATGAGAGAGCATATTGAGTTGGTGTATATACTCCAAAACAGAGTAGAAAAAGGCATTGTATATTTTTTCTGACCGATTATATTCAGAGCAATTTTGCTTTTCAACTTCGGGTCCCTAGATAATATTTAGATTTTTTTCGATTCGGGTAAATTTAGAATTTCGGTGTTTTACACGAGAGAGCATACAGAGTTGGTGTATATATTCCAAAACAGAGTAGAATAGGGCATTGTATATTTTTTCTGACAGATTATATTCAGAGCAATTTTGCTTTTAAAATTGGAGTGCCTGGATAATATTTAGATTTTTCTCTCCTCGCTTATATATAGAATTTCTGTATTTTACATTAAAGAGCATATTGAGTTGGTGTATATACTCCAAAACAGAGTAGAAAAGGGCATTGTATATTTTTTCTGACACATTGTATTCAGAGCAATTTTTCTTTTAACATTCGGTTGCCTATATAATATTTAGATTTATTTCGATTTACGTAAAATTAGAATTTCGGTATTTTACATGAGAGAGCATACTGAGTTGGTTTATATACTCCAAAAAAGAATAAAATAGGGCATATCATATGTTTTCTGACAGAATATATTCAGAGAAATTTTATTTTTAACATTGGGGTGCCTAAATAATATTTAGATATTTTTAGATGCACGTAAAATTAGAATTTCTCTATTTTACATGAGAGAGCATACTCAGTTGGTGTATATACACCAAAACAGAGTAGAATAGGCCATTTCATATTTTTTCTGACAAATTATATTCAGAGCAATTTTTTTTAACATTGGGGTGCCTAGATAATATTTAGATTTTTTTGATTCAGGTAAAATTAGAATTTCTGTGTTTTACATGAGAGAGCATATTGAGTTGGTGTATATACTCCAAAACAGAGTAGAAATGGGCATTGTATATTTTTTCGTACACATTATTTTACGAGCAATTTTGCTTATTACTTTCGGGTGCCTAGATAATATTTAGATTTTTTTCGACTCACGTAAATTTAGAATTTCGGAATTTTACATGAGCGAGCATACTGAGTTGGTGTATATACTCCAAAACTGGGTAGAATAGGGCATTGTATATTTTTTCTTACATATTATATCCAGAGCAATTTTTTTTTAACATTGGGGTGCCTAGATAACATTTAGGTTTTTTCGATTTGGGTAAAATTAGAATTTCGGTATTTTACATGAGAGAGCATACTGAGTTGGTGTATATACTCCAAAACAGAGTAGAATAGGGCATTGTATAATTTTTCTAACGGACTATATTCAGAGCCATTTTTTTTACTTTGGGGCGCCTAGATATTATTTAGGTTTTTTCCATTCACGTAAAATTAGAATTTCAGTATTTTACATGAGAGAGCATATTCAGTTGGTGTATATACTCCAAAACAGAGTAGAAAAGGGCATTGTATATTTTTTCTGACATATTATATTCAGAGCAATTTTGCTTTTAACATTCAGGTGCCTAGATAATATGTAGATTTTTTTCCAATCACGTAAATTTAGAATTTCGGTATTCTATATGAGGGAGCATACTGAGTTTTTATATATACTCCAAAACAGAGTAGAATAACGCATTGTATTTTTTTTCTAACAGAGTATATTTATAGCCATTTTCTTTTAAGTTTAGGGCGCCTAGATATTATTTGGATTATTTTTGATTCACGTAAAATTAGAATTTCGGTATTTTACATGAGATAGCATATTGAGGTAGTGTATATACTACAAAACAGAGTAGAAAAGGGCATTGTATATTTTTTCTGACAGATTATATTCACAGCAGTTTTGATTTTCACATTGGGGTGCCTAGATATTATTTAGATTTTTTTCGATTCGGTCAAATATAGAATTTTTGTATTTTACATGAGAGAGCATATGGAGTTGGTTTATATACTCCAAAACAGAGTAGAATAGGGCATTGTATATTTTTTCTGACAGATTATATTCAGAGAAATTTTGTTTTTATCATTGTGGTGCCTAGATATTATTTAGATTTCTTTTGATTCACATAAAATATGAATTTTGGTATTTTACATCAGAGAGCATATTGAGTTGGTTTATACACTCCAAAACAGAGTAGACAAGAACATTGTACATTTTGTCAGACAGTTTATATTCAGAGCAATTTTGCTTTAAACATTGGGGTGCCTAGATAATATTTAGATTTTTTTCGATTCACGTAAAATTACAATTTTGGTATTTTACATGAGAGAGCATACTGAGTTGGTGTATATACTCAAAAACAAGGTAGAATAAGGCATTGTATTTTTTTTTCTAACACACTATATTCACAGCCATTTTCTTTTAACTTTCGGGCGCCTAGATATGATTTAGATTTTTTTTGATTTATGTAAAATTTGAATTTTGGGTATTTTACATGAGAGAGCATATTGAGTTTGTGTATATACTCCAAAACACAGTAGAAAAGGGTGTTGTATATTTTTTCTGACAGATTGTATTCAGAGCAATTTTGCTATTAACATTGGAATGCCTAGATAATATTTAGATTTTTTCGATTCGGGTAAAATTAGAATTTTTGTATTTCACATGAGAGATCATATTGAGTTGGTGTATATACTTCAGAACAGAGTAGAAAAGAGCGTTGTATATTTTTTCTGACAGATTTTATTCACAACAACTTTGCTGTTAACATTGGGGTGCCTAGATGATATTTAGATTTCTTTCGATTCACGTAAAATTCGAATTTCGGTATATTACATGAGAGAGCATACTTAGTTGGTGTATTTACTCCAAAACAGAGTACAATAAGACATTGTATATTTTTTCTAACAGACTATATTAAGAGGCATTTTGTTTTTACTTTGGAGCGCCTAGATAATATTTAGATTATTTTCGATTCACGTAAAATTAGAATTTCCGTATTTTACATGAGAGAGCATATTGATTTGGTGTATATAGTCCAAAACAGAGTATAAAAGGGTGTTGTATATTTTTTTCTGACAGACTGTATTCATAGCAATTTTGCTATTAACATTGGGGTGCCTAGATAATATTTAGATTTTTTTTGATTCGCTGAAATATAGAATTTCTGTATTTTACATGAGAGAGCACGTAGAGTTGGTGTATATACTCCAAAACCAAGTAGAATAGGGCATTGTATATTTTTTCTGACAGTTTATATTCAGAGCAATTATGTTTTTAGCATTGGGGTTCCTAGATAATATTTAGATTTTTTCGATTATGGTAAAATTAGAATTTCTGTATTTTACGTAAGAGAGCATACTGAGTTGATGTATTTACTCCAAAACAGAGTAGAATAAGGCATTGTATATTTTTTCTGACTGATTATATTCAGAGCAATTTTGTTTTTATCATTGGGGTGCCTAGATAATATTTAGATTTTTGTCGATTCGCTTAAATATAGAATTTTGGTATTTTACATGAGAGAGCATATGGAGTTGGTGTATTTACTCCAAAACACAGTAGAATAAGGCATTGTGTATTTTTTCTAACAGACTATATTCAGAGTCATTTTCTTTTAGCTTTGGAGCGCCTAGATATTATTTAGAATTTTTTCAATTCACGTAAAATTAGAATTTGTGTATTTTACATTAGAGAGCATATGGAGTTGGTATATATACTCCAATAGAGAGTAGAAAAGGGCATTGTATGTTTTTTCTGACAGATTATATTCAGACCAATTTTGCTTTTATCATTGGGGTGCCTAGATAATATTTAGATTTTTTCGATTCGGGTAAAATTAGAATTTCTGTATTTCACATGAGAGAGCAGGTAGAGTTGGTGTGTATACTGAAAAACAGAGTAGAATAGGGCATTGTAAACTTTTTCTGACAGTTTATATTCAGAGCAATTTTGTTTTTATCATTGGGGTTCCTAGATAATATTTAGATTTTTTCAATTCGGGTAAAATTTGAATTTCTGTATTTTACAGGAGAGAGCATACTGAGTTGGTGTATATACTCCAAAACATAGTAGAATAAGGCATTGTATAGTTTTTCTAACAGACTATATTCAGAGACATTTTCCTTTAAGTATGGGGTGCCTAGATATTATTTAGATATTTTTTGATTCGCTTAAATAAAAATTTCTGTATTTTACATGAGAGAGCATATGGAGTTGGTGTATATACTCCAAAACAGAGTAGAAGAGAACATTGTATATTTTTTCTGACAGATTATATTCAGAGCAATTTTTTTTTTAACATTGGGGTGCCTAGACAATATTTAGATTTTTTCGATTTGGGTAAAATTAGAATTTCTGTATTTCACACGAGAGAGCATAATTTGTTGGTGTATATACTTCAAAACATAGTAGAATAAGGCATTGTATATTTTTTCTCTCAGACGATATTCAGAGTCATATTCATTTAACTTTGGAGCACCTAGATATTATTTAGATTTTTTTGATTCATGTAAAATTAATATTTTGATATTTTACATGAGAGAGCTTATTGAGTTGGTGTATATACAGCAAAACAGAGTAGTAAAGGGCATTGTATATTTTTTATCACAGATTGTATTAAGAGCAATTTTGCTTTTAACATTGGGATGCCTAGATAATATTTAGATTTTTTTCGATTCGGTCAAATATAGAATTTTTGTATTTTACATGAGAGAGCATATGGAGTTCGTGTATATACTCCAAAACAGAGTAGAATAGGGCATTGTATATTTTTTCTGACAGATTATATTCAGAGCAGTTTTGTTTATAACATTGGGGTGCCTAGCTAATATTTAGATATTTTTCGATTCGCGTAAAATTAGAATTTCAGTATTTCACATGAGAGAGCATACTGACTTGGTGTATATACTCCAAAACAGAGTAGAAAAGGGAATTGTATATTTTTTCTGAAAGATTATATTCAGAGCAATTTTTCTTTTAACAATGGGGTGCCTAGATAATATTTAGATTTTTTTTGGTTTGTGTAAAATTTGAATTTTGGTATTTTACATGGAGAGCATATTGAGTTGGTGTATATACTCCAAAACAGAGTAGAAAAGGTCATTGTGTATATTCTCTGACAGATTATATTCAGAGCAATTTTGCTTTTAACATTGGGGTGCCTAGATAATATATAGATTTTTTTTCAATTCAGGTATAATTAGAATTTCGGTATTTTACATGAGAGAGCATATTGAGATGGTGTATATACTCCAAAACAAAGTAGAAAAGGGCATTGCATATTTTTATGACAGATTATATTCAGAGCAATTTTCTATTATCATTGGGGTGCCTAGATAATATTTAGATTTCATTTGATTAGCGTAAATTTAGAATTACGGTATTTTACATTATAGAGCATATTGACTTGGTGTATGTACTCCAAAACAGAGTAGAAAAGGGCATTGTATATTATTTCTGACAGATTATATTCAGAGAAATTTTGCTTTTAACATTGGGGTTCCTAGATAATATTTAGATTTTTTTCGATTCCCGTAAATTTAGAATTTCGGTATTTTACATGAGAGAGCATATTGAGTTGGTGTATATACTCCAAAAGAGAGTAGAATAGGGCATTGTATATTATTTCTATCAGATTATATTCAGAGCAATTTTGGTATTAACATTGGGGTGCCTAGATAATATTTAGATTTTTTTCAATTCGCATAAATTTAGAATTTTGATATTTTACATGAGAGAGCATATTGAGTTGGTTTATATACGCTAAACAAGAGTAGAAAAGGACATTGTGTATTTTCTCTGAAAGATTATATTCAGAGCAATTTTGCTTTTAACATTGGGGTGCCTTGATAATATTTAGATTTTTTTTGATTCAGGTATAATTAGAATTTCGGTATTTACCTGAGAGAGCATATTGAGTTGGTGTATATACTCCAAAAAAGAGTAGAAAACGGCATTGTGTATTTTCGGTGACAGACTATATTCAGAGCAATTTTACTTTTAACATTGGGGTGCCTAGATAATATTTACATTTTTTTCGATTCACGTAAATATAGAATTTCAGTATTTTACATGAGGGAGCATATGGCGTTGGTGTATATACTCAAAAACAGAGTAGAAAAGGGCATTGTATATTATTTCTGAAAGATTATATTCAGAGCAATTTTACTTTTAACATTGAAGTTCATAGATAATATTTAGATTTTTTTCGATTCCCGTAAATTTAGAATCTTTGTATTTTACATGAGAGCATATTGAGTTGGTGTATATACTCCAAAACAGAGTAGAATAGGGCATTGTATATTTTTTCTGACAGATTAGGTTCAGAGCAATTTTTCTATTACCATTGTGGTGCCTAGATAATATTTATATCTCATTTGATTAGCGTAAATTTAGAATTTCGGTATTTTACAGAAGAGAGCATATTGAGTTGGTTTATATACTTTAAAGAAGAGTAGAAAAGAAAACTGTATATTTTCTCGGATAGATTATATTCAGATCCATTTATTTTTTACATTGGGGTGCCTAGATAATATTTAGATTTTTTTCGATTCACGTAAATTTAGAATTTCGCTATTTTTCATGAGAGAGTATATTGAGTTGGTGTATATACTCCAAAACCGAGTAGAAAAAAGCATTGTATTTTTTTTCTGACAGATGATATTAATTGAAATTTTGCTTTTAACATTGGGGTGCCTAGATAATATTTAGATTTTTTTCGATTAGTGTAAAATTAGAATTTCGTTATTTTAAATGAGAGAGCATACTGAGTTGGTGTATATACTCCAAAAAAGAGTAGAAAAGAGCATTGTATATTTTTTCTGACAAATTGTATTCAGAGAAATTTTGCTTTTTACATTGGGGTGCCTAGATAATATTAAATTTCTTTCGATTCGCATAATTTTAGAATTTCGGTATTTTACCTGATAGAGCATATCGAGTTGGTGTATATACTCCAATAAAGCGTAGAAAATGGCATTGTATATTTTTTCTGACAAATTGCATTCAGAGCAATTTTGCTTTTAACATTGGAGTGCCTAGATATTATTTACATTTCTTTGGATTCATGTAAAATTAGAATTTCGGTATTTTACATGAGAGAGCATATTGGGTTGGTGTATATACTCGAAAACAAAGTAGAAAGGGGCATTGTATATTTTTTCTGACAGGTTATATTCAGAACAATTTTGCTTTTAAAATTGGGGTTCCTAGATAATATTTAGATTTTTTTCGAATCGTGTAAATTTAGAATTTCAATATTTTACATGGGAGAGAATACTGAGTTGGTGTATAGACTCCACAAAATAGTTAAAATAGGCATTGTATATTTTTAGTGACAGATCATATTCACAATTTTTATTTTATTTTATTTATTTATTTATTTATTTTTAAAAATTTTTTATTGGATTATATGTTTTGGGGTACATGAGCAGAGCATGCAAGACAGTTGCGTAGGTACACATATGGCAGTGTGCTTTGCTTTTCTTCTCCCCTTCACCCACATTTGGCATTTCTCCCCAGGCTATCCCTCCCCACCTCTCCCTCCCACTGGCCCTCCCCTTTTTCCCCCAATAGACCCCAGTGTTTAGTACTCCCCTTTCTATGTCCATGGGTGATGAAAAATGAAAACACAATTTTCCTTTCAACATTGGGGTGCCTAGATAATATTTAGATTTTTTTCAATTACTGTAAAAATAGAATTTTGGCATTTTACATGAGAGAGCATATTGAGTTGGTGTATATACTCCAAAACAGAGTAGAAAATAGCAGTATGTATTTTTTATGACAGATTATATTCAGAGCCATTTTCTTTTAACATTGGGGTGCCTAGATAATATTTAGATTCTTTTCGATTCACGTAAAATTAGAATTTCAGTATTTTACATGAAAGGGCATATTGAGTTGGTGTATATACTCCAAAACAGAGTAGAAAGAGACATTGTATATTTTTTCTGACAGATAATATTTAGAGCAATTTTGCTTTTAACATTGGGGTGCCTAGATAATATTTAGATTTTTTTTTATTCCTGTAAAATTACAATTTTGGCATTTTACATGAGAGAGCATATTGAGTTGGTGTATATACTCCAAAAGAAAATAGAAAATAGCAGTGTATATTTTTTATGACAGATTATATTCAGAGCCATTTTCTTTTAACATTGGGGTGCCTAGATAATATAGATTTTTTTCGATTTGCGTAAAATTAGAATTTTGGTATTTTACATGAGAGGGCATATTGAGTTGGTGTATATACTCCAAAACAGAGTAGAAAGAGACATTGTATATTTTTTCTGACAGATAATATTTAGAGCAATTTTGCTTTTAACATTGGGGTGCCTAGATAATATTTAGACTTTTTCGATTCGCGTAAAATTAGAAATTTGGTATTTTACATGGGAGAGCATATTGAGTTGGAGTACATACTCGAAAAGAGAGTATAAATGGGCATTGTATATATTTTCTGACAGATTACTTTCAGAGCAATTTTGCTTTTAACATTGGATTGCCTATATAATATTTAGATTTTTTTCGATTCTCGTAAAATTAGAATTTCGTTTTTTTACAAGGGAGAGCATATGGATTTGGTGTATATACTACAAAAAAGAGTAGAAAAGAGCATTTTATATTTTTCTTTACAGATTATATTCAGAGAAATTTTGCTTTTAACATTGGGTTTCCTAAATAATATTTAGATTTTTTTCGATTCCTGTAAAATTAGCATTTCGGTATTTTACATGAGAGAGCATATTGAGTAGGTGTTTATACTGCAAAACAGAGTAGAATAGGGCATTGTATATTTTCTCTGACAGATTATATTCAGAGCAATTTTGTGTTTAACATTGGGGTGCCTAGATAATATTTAGATTCTTTTCGAATCGCGTAAAATTAGAATTTCAGTATTTTACATGAAAGGGCATATTGTGTAGGTGTATATACTCGAAAACAAAGTAGAAAGAGACATTGTATATTTTTTCTGACAGATAATATTTAGAGCAATTTTGCTTTTAACATTGGGGTGCCTAGATAATATTTAGACTTTTTCGATTCATGTAAAATTAGAAATTCGGTATTTTACATGGGAGAGCATATTGAGTTGGAGTACATAATCGAAAAGAGAGTATAAACGGGCATTGTATATATTTTCTGACAGATTACTTTCAGAGCAATTTTGCTTTTAACATTGGATTGCCTATATAATATTTAGATTTTTTTCGATTCTCGTAAAATTAGAATTTCGTTTTTTTACAAGGGAGAGCATATGGATTTGGTGTATATACTACAAAAAAGAGTAGAAAAGAACATTTTATATTTTTCTTTACAGATTATATTCAGAGAAATTTTGCTTTTAACATTGGGTTTCCTAAATAATATTTAGATTTTTTTCGATTCCTGTAAAATTAGCATTTCGGTATTTTACATGAGAGAGCATATTGAGTAGGTGTTTATACTGCAAAACAGAGTAGAATAGGGCATTGTATATTTTTTCTGGCAAATTATATTCAGAGAAATATTGCTTTTAACATTGGGGTGCCTAGATAATTAGATTTATTTGGATTTGCATAAAATTTGAATTTCGGTATTTTATATAAGAGAGCATATTGAGTTGGTGTATACAGTCCAAAACAGAGTAGAATAAGGCATTGTATGTTTTTTCTAACAGAGTATATTCAGAGCCATTTTCTCTTAATTTTGGGGTGCCTAGATAATATTTAGATTTATTTCAATTTGTGTAAAATTACAATTTCGGTATTTTATATAAGAGAGCATATTGAGTTGGTGTATATATTCCAAAACAAAGTAGAAGAGGGCTTTGTATATTTTTTTCTGACAGATTATATTCAGAGCCACTTTCTTCTGTCATTCAAGTGCCTAGATAATATTTAGATTTTTTTCGATTCGCATAAATTAAGAATCTCGGTATTTGACATGAGAGAGCATATTGAGTTGGTGTATACAGTCCAAAACAGAGTAGAATAAGGCAATGTATCTTTTTTTCTAACAGAGTATATTCAGAGCCATTTTCTTTTAATTTTGGGGCTCCTAGATATTATTTAGAATTTTTTTGATTTGCGTAAAATTGGAATTTCGGTATTTTACAGGAGAGAGCATATTGATTTGGTGTATATACTCAAAAACAGAGTAGAAAAGAGCATTGTATATTTTTTGAGACAGATTATATTCAGAGCAATTTTTCTTTTCACATTGGGGTGCCTAGATAGTATTTAGATTTTTTTCGATTCGCTTAAATGAAGAATTTCTGTATTTTACATGAGAGAGCAGGAAGAGTTGGTGTATATACTCAAAAACAGAGTAGAATAGGGCATTGTATTTTTGTTCTGACAGATTATATTCAGAAAAATTTTGTTTTTGACATTGGGTTGCCTAGATAATATTTAGATTTTTTCAATTCGGGTAAAATTAGAATTTCCGTATTTTACACGATAGAGCATACAGAGTTGGTGTATATAATCCAAAACATAGTAGAATAAGGCATTGTATATTTTTTCTAACAGACTATATTCAGAGCCATTTTCTTTTAACTTTGGGGTGCCTAGATAATATTTAGATGTATTTCGATTCGCTTAAATATAGAATTTCTGTATTTTACATGAAAGAGCATATGGAGTTGTTGTATATACTCCAAAACAGAGTAGAATAGGGCATTGTATATTTTGTCTGACAGATTATACTAAGAGCAATATTGTTTTTAACATTGGTGTGCCTAGATAATATTTCGATTTATTTCGATTCGCTTAAATATGGAATTTCGGTATTTTACATGAGAGAGCATATAGAGTTGGTGTATATACTCCAAAACAGAGTAGAATAGGGCATTGTATATTTTGCATGACAGATTATATTCAGAGCGATTTTGTTATTAACATTGGGGTGCCTAGATAATATTTAGATTTTTTTCGATTCACGTAAATATAGCATTTCGGTATTTTACATGAGAGAGCATATTGAGTTGGTGTATATACTCCAAAACAGAGTAGAAAAGCGCATTGTATATTTTGCATGACAGATTATATTCAGAGCCAATTTGCTTTTAACATTGGGGTGCTGAGATAATATTTATATTTTTTTCGATGCATGTAAAATTAGAATTTCGGTATTTTACATGAGAGAGCATACTGAGTTGTTGTATATACTCCAAAACAGAGTAGAATAGGGCATTGTATATATTTTTTGACAGATTATATTCAGAGCAATTTTGTTTTTAACATTTGGGTGCCTAAATAATATTTGGATATTTTCGATTCTGGCAAAATTAGAATTTCTCTATTTTACAAGAGAGAGCATACTGAGTTGGTTTATATACTCCAAAACATAGTAGAATAAGGCATTGTATATTTTTTCTAACAGACTGAATTCAGAGCCATATTCTTTAACTTTCGGGCACCTAGGTATTATTTAGATTTTTTTCGATTTGCGTAAAATTAGAATTATTTTTATTTTACATGTGAGAGTATACTTAGTTGGTGTATATACTCCAAAACAGAGTGGAATAAATCATTGTATATTTTTTCTAACAGACTATATTCAGAGCCATTTTCTTTTAAATTTGGGGCACCTATATATTATTTAGATTTTTTTCGATTGGCATAAAATTAGAATTTTTGTATTTTACATGAGAGAGCATATTGAGTTGGTGTATATAATACAAAACAGAGTAGAAAAAGGAATTGTATATTTTTTATGACAGATTATATTTAGAGCAATTTTTCTTTTAACATTGGGGTGCCTGGAAAATATTTAGATATATTTTGATTTGCTTAAATATAGAATTTCTGTATTTTACATGAGAGACCATATGGAATTGGTGCATATACTCCAAAACAGAGTAGAATAGGGCATTGTATATTTTTTCTAACAGACTATATTCAGAGTCATTCCCTTTATACTTTGGGGCGCCTAGAAATTATTCATACTTCTTTCGATTCACGTAAAATTAGAATTTCGTTATTTCACATGAGGGAGCATATTGAGTTGGTGTATATACATCAAAACAGAGTAGAAAAGGGCAGTGTATATTTTTTCTGACAATTTATATTCAGAGAAATCTTTCTTTTATCATTGGAGTGCCTAGATTATATTTAGATTTTTTTCAATTCACTTAAATATTGAATTTCTGTATTTTACATGAGAGAGCATATAGAGTTGGTGTATATACTCCAAAACAGAGTAGAATATGGCATTGTATATTTTTTTGACAGATTTTAATCAGAGAAATTTTGTCTTTGACATTGGTGTGCCCATATAATATTTAGATTTTTTTCGATTCACGTAAATTTAGAATTTCTCCATTTTACATGTGATAGCATACTGAGTTGGTGTATATACTCCAAAACTGAGTAGAATAAGGAATTGTATATTTTTTCTAACAGACTATATTCAGAGCCATTTTCATTAACTTTGGGTCGCCTAGATATTATTCAGATTATTTTCGATTCGTGTAAAATTAGAATTTCTCTATTTTACATGAGAGAGCATACTGAGTTGGTGTATATACACCAAAACAAATTAGAATAAGGCATTTTATATTTTTTCTAACAGACTATATTCAGAGCCATTTTTTTTTAACTTCAAAGCCACTAGGTATTATTTTGATTATTTTTGATTCACGTAAAATTCGAATTTCGGTATTTTACATGAGAGAGCGTATTCTGTTGGTGTATGTATTCCAAAACAGTGTAGAAAATGTCATTCTATATTTTTTCTGACAAGTTATATTCAGAGCAATTTTGCTTTTAACATTGGGGTGCCTAGGAAATTAGATTTTTTTCGATTCACGTAAAATTATAATTTCGGTATTTTACATGTGAGAGCATATTAAGTTGGTGTATATACTCCAAAACAGAGTAGAAAAGGGCATTGTATATATTTTCGGACAGATTATATTCAGAGCAATTTTGGTTTTAACATTGGGGTGCCTAGATAATATTTAGATTTTTTTCGATTCTCTTAAATATACTATTTCTGTATTTTAGGTGAGAGAGCATATGGAGTTGGTGTATATACTCCAAAACAGAGTAGATAGGGCATTGTATATTTTTTTGACAGATTTTAATCAGAGCAATTTTGTCTTTGACATTGGGGTGCCCATATAATATTTAGATTTTTTTCGATTCACGTAAATTTAGAATTTCTGCATTTTACATGAGAGAGCATACTGAGTTGGTGTATATACTCCAAAACTGAGTAGAATAAGGAATTGTATATTTTTTCTAACAGACTATATTCAGAGCCATTTTCATTAACTTTGGGTCGCCTAGATATTATTCAGATTTTTTTCGATTCGCGTAAAATTAGAATTTCTGTATTTTACAGGAGAGAGCATACTGAGTTGGTGTATATACACCAAAACAGATTAGAATAAGGCATTTTATATTTTTTCTAACAGACTATATTCAGAGCCATTTTCTTTTAACTTCGGCGCCCCTAGGTATTATTTTGATTATTTTTGATTCGCGTAAAATTCGAATTTCGGTATTTTACATGACAGAGCGTATTCTGTTGGTGTATGTATTCCAAAACAGTGTAGAAAAGGTCATTCTATATTTTTTCTGACAAGTTATATTCAGAGCAATTTTGCTTTTAACATTGGGGTGCCTAGGAAATTAGATTTTTTTCGATTCACGTAAAATTATAATTTCGGTATTTTACATGTGAGAGCATATTAAGTTGGTGTATATACTCAAAAACAGAGTAGAAAAGGGCATTGTATATATTTTCGGACACATTATATTTAGAGCAATTTTGCTTTTAACATTGGGGTGTCTAGATAATATTTAAATTTTTTTCGATTCACGTAAAATTAGAATTTCGGTATTTCACACGAGAGAGCATACTGAGTTAGTGTATATACTCCAAAACAGAGTAGAATAAGGCAATGTATATTTTTTCTAACAGACTATATTCAGAGCCATTTTCTTTTAACTTTGGGGCGCCTAGATATTATTTAGATTTTTTTCGATTCGTGTAAAATTTGAATTTGGGTATTTTACAGGAGAGAGCATATTGAGTAGGTATATATACGACAAAACAGAGTAGAAAACGGCATTGTATATTTTTTCTGACAGATTATATTCAGAGCAATTTTGTTTTTAACATTGGGGTGCCTAGATAATATTTAAATTTTTTCGATTTGGGTAAAATTAGAATTTCTGTATTTTACATGAGAGCATAATGAGTTGGTGTATATACTCCAAAACAGAGTAGAATAAGGCATTGTATATTTTTTTTAACAGACTATATTCAGAGACATTTTCTTTTAACTTTGGGGTGCCTATATATTATTCAGATTTTTTTCGATATGCGTAAAATTAGAATTTCGGTATTTTACATGAGAGAGCATATTGAGTTGGTGTATATACTACAAAACAGAGTAGAAAAGGGCATTGTTTATTTTCTCAGACAGATTGTATTCAGAGCAATTTTACTTTTAACATTGCGGTGCATAGATATTATTTAGATTTTTCTCGATTCACTTAAATATAGAATATCTGTATTTTACATCAGAGAGCATATGGAGTTTGTGTATATACTCCAAAACAGAGTAGAATAAAGCATTGTGCATTTTTTTCTGACAGATTATATTCAGAGCAATTTGTTTTTAACATTGAAGTGCCTATATAATATATAAATTTTTTTCGATTCACCTAAAATTAGAATTTCGGTATTTTAAATGAGAGAGCATACTGAGTTGGTGTATATACTCCAAAACAGAGTAGAATAGGGCATTGTATATTTTTTCTGACAGATTATATTCAGAGCAATTTGTTTTTAACATTGAAGTGCCTATATAATATTTATATTTTTTTCGATTCATGTAAAATTAGAATTTCGGTATTTTACATGAGGGAACATACTGAGTTGGTGTATACACTCCAAAACAGAGTAGAATAAGCCATTGTATATTTTTTCTAACAGACTATATTCAGAGCCATTTTCCTTTAACTTTGGGGCACCTAGATATATTTAGATATTTTTCGATACTCGTAAAATTAGAATTTCGGTATTTTACATGAGAGAGCATATTGAGATGGTGTATATACTACAAAACAGACTAGGAAATGGCATTGTATATTTTTTCTGACAGATTATATTCAGAGAAATTTTGCTTTTAACATTGGGGTGCTTAAATAATATTCAGATTTTTTTTGATTCACGTAAAATGAGAGTTTTGGTATTTTACATAAGAGAGCATACTGAGTTGGTGTATATACTCCAGATGAAGTAGAATAGGGCATTGTATATTTCTTCTAACAGACTATATTCAGAGCCATTTTCTTTTAACTTCGGGGCACCTAGATATTATTTAGATTTTTTTTGATTTGCGTAAAATTAGAATTCCGGTATTTTACAAAAGAAAGCATATTGAGTTGGTTGATATACTCCAAAAGAGAGTAGAAAAGGGCATTGTATATTTTTTCTGACAGATCATATTCAGAGAAATTTTGCTTTTAACATTCGGGTGCATAGATAATATTTAGATTTTTTTCAATTCGCTTAAATATAGGATTTCTGTATTTCACACGAGAGAGCATATTGAGTTGGTGTATATACGCTAAAACAGAGTAGAATAGGGCATTGTATATTTTTCCTGACAGATTATATTGAGAGCAATTTTGTTTTTAACATTGGCGTGCCTAGAGAATATTTAGATTTTTAAGATTCGGGTAAAATTAGAATTTCTGTATTTTACATGAGAGAGCATATTTAGTGCGTGTATATACTACAAAAGAGAGTAGAAAAGGGCATTGTATATTTTTTCTGACAGATTATATTAAAAGCAATTTTCCTTATTTTGGGCTGCCTAGATAATATTTAGATTTTTTTGATTTCGGTAAAATTAAAATTTCTGTATTTTATATGAGAGAGCATACTGAATTGGTGTATTTACTCCAAAACTGAGTAGAATAAGGCATTGTATATTTTTTCTAACAGACTATATTCAGAGTCATTTTCTTTTAACTTTGGGGTGCCATGATATTATTTAGATTTATTTCAATTTCCGTAAAATTTGAATTTTTGTATTTTACATGAGAGAGCATATGGAGTTTTTGTATATACTCGAAAACAGAGTAGAAAAAGGCATTGTATACTTTTTCTGACAGATTATATTCAGAGCAATTCTGCTTTTAAAATTAGGGTGCCTAGATAATATTTAGATTTTTTTCGATTCACGTAAAATTAGAATTTCTGTATTTTACATGAGAGAGGATACCGAGTTGGTGTATATACTCCAAAACAGAATAGAATATAACATTTTATATTTTTTCTGACAGATAATATTCAGAGAAATTTTGCTTTTAACATTGGGGTTCCTAGATAATATTTAGATTTATTTTGATTCGCTTAAATATAGAATTTCTGTATTTTACATGAGAGAGCATATGGAGTTGGTGTATATACTCCAAAACAGAGCAGAAAGAGGCATTGCATATTTTTTCTGACAGATTATATTCAGAGAAATTTTGTTTTTAACATTGGGGTGCCTAGATAATATTTAGATTTTTTTCGTTTTGCTTAAATATAGAATTTCTGTATTTTACATGAGAGAGCATATTGAGTTTGTGTATACACTCCAAAACAGAGTACAGTAGGGCATTGTATATTTTTTCTGACAGATTATATTCAGAGCAATTTTTTTTAACATTGTGGTGGCTAGATAATATTTAGATTTTTTTCGATTCGGGTATAATTAGAATTTCTATGTTTTACATGAGAGAGCATATTGAGTTGGTGTATATACTACAAAACAGAGTAGAAAAGGGCATTGTATATTTTTAATGACAGATTATATTCTGAGCGCTTTCTCTTTTAACATTGGGGTGACTAGGTAATATTTAGATTTTTTTCGATTCACTTAAATATAGAATTTCTGTATTTTATTTGAGACAGCATATGGAGTTGGTGTATATACTGCAAAACTGAGTAGAATAGGGCATTGTATATTTTTTATGACAGATTATATTCAGAGAAATTTCGTTTTTTACATTGGGGAGCCAAGATAATATTTAAATTTTTTCGATTCGGGTAAAATTAGAATTTCTGTATTTTACATGATATAGCTTACTGAGTTGGTGTATATACTACACAACAAAGTAGAATAAGGCATTCTATATTTTTTCTAACAGAGTATATTCAGAGCCATTTTCTTTTAACTTTGGGGCGCCTAGATATTATTTAGATTTTTTTCGATTCGCGTACATTTTGAATTTCTGTATTTTACATGAGAGAGCATATTGAGTTGGTGTATATACTACACAACAGAGTATAGAAGGGCATTGTATATTTTTTCTGACAGATTACATTCAGAGAAATTTTGCTTTTAACATTGGAATGCCCAGATAATATTTAGATTTATTTCGATTTGCTTAAATATAGAATTTCTGTATTTAACATGAGAGAGCATATGGAGTTGGTGTATATACTCCAAAACAGAGTACAGTAGGGCATTGATTATTTTTTCTGACAGATTATATTCAGAGCAGTTTTGTTTTTAACATTGCGGTGCCTAGATAATATTTAGATTTTTTTCGATTCGCTTAAATAAAGAATTTTGGTATTTTACATGAGAGAGCATATGCAGTTGGTGTATATACGCCAAAAAAGAGTAGAATAGGGCATTGTGTATTTTTTCTGTCTCATTATATTCAGAGCAATTTTGTTATTAACATTGGGGTGCCTAGATAATATTTAGATATTTTCAATTTGGATAAAATTAGAATTTCGGTATTTTACATGAGAGAGCATACTGAGTTGGTGTATATACTCCAAAACTAAGTAGAATAGGGCATTGTATATTTTTTCTCACAGATTATATTCAGAGCAATTTTGTTTTTAACATTGGGGTGCCTAGATAATATTTAGATTGTTTTTGATTCGCTTAAATATAGTATTTCTGTATTTTAGGTGAGAGAGCATATGGAGTTGGTGTATATACTCCAAAACAGAGTAGAATATGGCATTGTATATTTTTCTTGACAGATTTTAATCAGAGCAATTTTGTCTTTGACATTGGGGTGCCAATATAAGATTTAGATTTTTTTCGATTCACGTAAATTTAGAATTTCTGCATTTTATATGAGAGAGCATACTGAGTTGGTGTATATACTCCAAAACTGAGTAGAATAAGGCATTGTATATTTTTTCTAACAGACTATATTCAGAGCCATTTTCTTTAACTTTGGGTCGCCTAGATATTATTCAGATTTTTTTCGATTCGCGTAAAATTAGAATTTCTGTATTTTACATGAGAGAGCATACTGAGTTGGTATATATACTCCAAAACAAAGTAGAATAAGAAATTGTATATTTTTTCTAACAGACTATATTCAGAGCCATTTTCTTTTAACTTTGGGGTGCCTAGATATTATTTAGATTTTTTCGATTCGCTAAAATTAGAATTTCGGTATTTTACCTGACAGAGCATATTGAGTTGGTGTATATACTCCAAAACAGAGTAAAAAAGGGCATTGTATATTTTTTCTGACAGATTATATTCCAAGCAATTTTGCTTTTTACATTGGGCTGCCTAGATAATATTTAGATTATTTTTGATTCACGTAAAATTAGAATTTCGGTATTTACATGACAGGCCATACTGAGTTGGTGTATATACTCCAAAACAGAGTAGAATAAGACATTGTATACTTTTTCTAACAGACTATATTTAGAGCCATTTTCTTTTAACTTTGGAGTGCCTAGATATTATCTAGATTTTATTTGATTCACGTAAAATTAGAATTTCCGTATTTTAAATGACAGTGCATATTGAGTTGGTGTATATACTTCAAAACAGTGTAGAAAAGGGCATTGTATATTTTTTCTTACAGATTATATTCCAAGCAATTTTGCTTTTAACATTATGGTGCCTAGATAATATTTAGATTTTTTTCGATTCACGTAAAATTAGAATTTCGATATTTACATGAGAGACCACACTGAGTTGGTGTATATACTCCAAAACAGTGTAGAATAAGCCATTTTATATTTTTTCTAACAGACTGAATTCAGAGCCACTTTCTTTTGCCTTTGGGGCGCCTAGACATTATTTCGATTTTTTTCAATTCACATATAATTAGAATATCTGTATTTTACATGAGAGAGCATATGGAGTTGGTGTTTATACTCCAAAACAGAGTAGAATAGGGCATTGTATATTTTCTGTGACAGATTATACTCAGAGAAATTTTGATTTTAACATTAAGGTGCCTAGATAGTATTTGGATTTTTTTCGGTTCACGTAAAATTAAAATTTCGGTATTTTACATGAGAGAGCATACTGAGTCGGTGTATGTACTACAAAACAGAGAAGAAAAATGCATTGTATATTTTTTCGAACATACTATATTCTGAGCCATTTTCTTTTAACTTTGAGGCACCTAGATATTATTTAGATTTATATCGATATGCTTAATATTAGAATTTCGGTATTTTACATGACAGAGCATATTGACTTTGTGTATATACTCCAAAACAGAGTAGAAAAAAGCATTGTATATTTTTTCTGACAGATGATATTCAGATCAATTATGCTTTTAACATTGGGGTGTCTAGATAATATTTAGTTTTTTTTGATTCGCTTAAATATTGAATTTCTGTATTTTATATGAGAGAGCATATAGAGTTGGTGTATACACTGCAAAACAGAGTAGAATAGGGCATTGTATATTTTTTCTGACAGATTATATTCAGAGAAATTGTGCTTTTAACATTGAGGTGCCTAGATAATATTTAGATTTTTTTCGATTCACGTAAAATTAGAATTTCTGTATTTTACATGAGTGAGGAGACTGAGTTGCTCTATATACTCCAAAACAGAGTAGAATAAGGCTTTATATATATTTTTAACAGACTATATTTAGACCCATTTTCTTTTACCTTTAAGTGCATAGATATTATTAAGATTTTTTTCGATTAACGTAAAATTATAATTTCGGTATTTTACATGAGAGAGCATATTGAGTTGGTGTATATACTACAAAACAGAGTAGAGTAGAACATTGTATATTTTTTCTGACAGATTATAATCAGAGCAATCTTCCTTTTAACATTGAGGTGCCTAGATAATATTTAGATTTTTTTTGATTTGCTTAAATATAGAATTTCTGTATTTTACATGAGAGAGTATATGCAGTTGTGGTATATATTCCAAAGCAAACTAGAATAGGGCATTGTATATTTGTTCTGACAGATAATACTAAGAGTAATTTTGTTTTTAACATTTTGTTGTATAGATAATATTTAGATTTTTTTAGATTCGCGTAAAATTAGAATTTCTGTATTTTACATGAGAGAGCATATTGAGTTGGTGTATATACTGCAAAACAGAAAAGAATAGGGTATTGTATATTTTTTCTGACAGATAATATTCAGAGCAATTTTGCTTTTTACATTGAAGTGCCTAGATAATATTTAGATTTTTTTCGATTTGCTTAAATATAGAATTTCTCTATTTTACATGAGAGGGCATAGGGAGTTGGTGTACATACGCCAAAAAAAAGTAGAATAGGGCATTGTACATTTTTTCTGACAGATTATGTTCAGAGCAATTTTGTTTTTAACTTTTGGGTGCCTAGATAATATTTAGATTTTTTTGATTCGAGTAAAATTAGAATTTCTGTATTTTACATGAGAGAGCATATTGAGTTGGTGTATATACTACAAAACAGCATAGAAAAGGGCATTGTATATTTTTTCTGAAACATTATATTCAGAGCAATATTGCTTTTATTTTTGGGGCGCCTAGATAATTAGATTTTTTTCGATTCGCGTAAATTTATGATTTCGGTATTTTAAATTAGAGAGCGTATCGAGTTCGTTTATATACTACAAAACACAGTAGAATAGCTCATTGTACATTTTTTCAGAAATATTATATTCAGAGCAATTTTGCTTTTACAATTGGGTTGCCTAGATAATATTTAGATTTTATTCGATTCAGGTAAAATTAGAATTAGGTATTTTACATGAGAGAGCATACAAAGTTAGTGTATATACTCCAAAACAGAATAGAATAAGGCATTGTATATTTGCTCTAACGGTCTATATTCAGAGCCATTTTCTTTTAACTTTGGGGCCCCTAGATATTATTTAGACATTTCTCTATTCGCATAAAATTTGAATTTCGGTATTTTACATGAGGGAGCATATTAAGTTGGTGTATATATTAAAAAACAGAGTAGAAAAAAGCCTTTTATATTTTTTCTGACAGATTATATTTAGAGCAATTTTGTTTTTAACATTGGTGTGCCTAGATAATATTTAGATTTTTTTTGATTCACGTAAATTTAGAATTTCTGTATTTTACATGAGAGAACATATGGAGTTGGTGTATATACTCCAAAACAGCGTAGAATAAGGCATTGTATATTTTTTCTAACACACTATATTCAGAGCCATTTTCTTTTAAATTTGGGGCATCTAGATATTATTTAAATTTTTTTCGATTCATGTAAAATTAGATTTTTTTTATTTTACATGAGAGAGCATATTGAGTTGGTGTATATACTCCAAGAAAGAGTAGAATAGGGCATTGTATATTTTTTCTGACAGATTATATTCAGAGCAATTTTGTTTTTAAAATTGGGGTGCCTAGATAATATTTAGATTTTATTCGATTCGCTTTTATATAGAATTTCTATATTTTACATGAGAGAGCATATGGAGTTGGTGTATATACTCCAAAACAGAGTAGAATATGGTATTGTATATTTTTTCAGACAGATTATATTCAGAGCAATTTTTTTTTTTAACATTGGGGTGCCTAGATAATATTTAGATTTGTTCGATTCGGGTAAAATTAGAATTTCTGTATTTTACATGAGAGAGCAGTGTGAGTTGGTGTATATACTCCAAAAATGAGTAGAATAAGGCATTGTATATTTTTTATAACAGACTATATTAAGAGCCATTTCCTTTTAATTTTAAGGCGCCTAGATTTTATTCAGATTCTTTTCGATTCGCGTAAAATTAGAATTTCTGTATTTTACATGAGAGAGAATATTGAACTGGTGTATATACTCAAACACAATGTAGAAAAGGGCATTGTATATTTTTTCTGACCGATTATATTCAGAGCAATTTTGCTTTTAACATTGGGGTGCTTAGATAATATATAGATTTTCTTTGATTCATGTAAAATTAGAATTTCAGTATTTTACATTAGAGAGCATACAGAGTTGGTGTATATACTACGAAACTGAGTAGAATAAGGCATTGTATATTTTTTTTAGCAGACTATTTTCAGAGCCATTTTCATTTAACTTTGGGGCGCCTAGATATTTTTTAAGATTTTTTCAATTCACGTAAATTTAGAATTTCTGTATTTTACATGAGAGAGCATATTGAGTTGGTGTATATACTACAAAACAGAGTAGAAAAGGGCATTGTATATTTTTTCTGACATATTATATTCAGAGCAATTTTGCTTTAAACATAGGGGTCCTTAGATAATGTTTAGATCTTTTTCGATTCATGTAAAATTAGAATTTGGGTATTTTACATGAGAGAGCAGAGTGAGTTGGTGTATATACTCCAAAAAAAAGTAGAATAAGGCATTGTATATTTTTCCTAACAGACTATATTCAGAGACATTTTCTTTTAACTTTAGAGAGCCTAGATATTATTTAGATTTATTTCAATTCACGTAAAATTTGAATTTCGGTATTTTACATAAGAGAGCATATTGAATTAATGTATATACTGCAAAACAAAGTAGAAAATGGCATTGTATATTTTTTCTGACGGATTATATTCAGAGCAATTATGCTTTTAACATTGGGGTGCCTACATAATATTTAGATTTTTTTCGATTCGCCTAAATATATAATTTCTGTACTTTACATGAGAGAGCATATGGAGTTAGTTGGTGTATGTACTCCAAAACAGAGTAGAAAAAAGCATTGTATATTTTTTCTGACATATTATATTCAGAGCAATTTTGTTTTTAGCATTGGCGTGCCTAGATAATAATTAGATTTTTTCAATCCTGGTAAAATTAGAATTTCTGTATTTTACATGAGAGAGCATACTGAGTTGGTGTATACACTCCAAAACAAAGTAGAATAAGGCATTGTATATTTTTTCTAACAGACTATATTCAGAGCCATTTTCTTTTAACTTTGAGGCGCCTAGATATTATTTAGATTTTTTCCGATTCACGTAAAATTAAAATTCCGTTATTTTACATGAGAGCATAATGAGTTAGTGTATATAGTCCAAACAGAGTAGAAAATGGCATTGTATATTTTTTCTGACAGATTATATTCAGAGCAATTTTGCTTTTAACATTGGGGTGCCTAGATAATATTTAGATTTTTTTCGATTCACGTAAAATTAGAATTTCGGTATTTTACATGAGAGAGCATACTGAGTTGGTGTATATACTACAAAACTGAGTAGAATAAGGCATTTTTTTTAGCAGACTATTTTCAGAGCCATTTTCATTTAACTTTGGAGCGCCTAGATATTTTTTAGGTTTTTTTCGATTCGCGTAATATTAGAATTTTTGTATTTTACATGAGAGAGCATATTGAGTTGGTGTATATACTACAAAACAGAGTAGGAAAGGGCATTGTATATTTTTTCTGACAGATTATATTCACAGCAATTTTGCTTTTAACATTGGGGTGCCTAGATAATATTTGTATTTTTTTCGATTGACTTAAATACAGAATTTTTATATTTTACATTAGAGAGCATATGGAGTTGGTGTATATACTTCAAAACAGAGTAGAATAGGGCATTGTATGTTTTTTCTGACAGATTATATTCAGAGGAATTTTCCTATAAACATTGGGGTGCTTAGATAATGTTTAGATTTTTTTCGATTCACATAATATTAGAATTTCGGTATTTTACATGAGAGAGCATACTGAGTTGGTGTATATACTCCAAAACAGACTAGAATAAGGTATTGTATATTTTTTCTAACAGAATATATTCAGAGCCATTTCTTTTAACTTTGCGGTGCCTAGATTTTATTAAGATTTTATACCGATTCACGTAATATTAGAATATCGGTATTTTACATGAGAGAGCATATTGAGTTGGTGTATATACTCCAAAACAGAGTAGAAAAAAGCACTGTATATTTTTTCTGACAGATTATATTCAGAGCAATTTTGCTTTTAACATCGAAGTGCCTAGATAATATTTAGATTTTTTTCGATTCGCTTAAATTTAGAATTTCTGTATTTTACATGAGAGAGCATATGGAGTTAGTGTATTTACTCCGAAACAGAGTAGAATAGGGAATTGTATATTTTTTCTGACAGATTATATTCAGAGCAATTTTTTTTAACATTGGGGTGCCTATATAATATTTAGATTTTTTCGATTCAGGTAAAATTAGAATTTTGGTATTTTATATAAGAGAGCATACTTTGTGGGTTTATATACTCCAAAACAGAGCAGAATAAGGCATTGTATATTATTTCTAACAGACTATATTCAGAGCCATTTTCTATTAAATTTTAGGCGCCTAGATATTATTTAGATTTTTTTCGATTCGCGTAAAATTAGAATTTCGATATTTTACATGAGAGAGCATAATGAGTTCGGATATATCCTTCAAACAGAGTAGAAAATGGCATTGTATATTTTTTCTGACAGATTATATTCAGAGAAATTTTGCTGTTAACATTGGGGTGCCTAGATAATATTTAGATTTTCTTCGATTCGCTTAAATATATAATTTCTGTATTTTACATGAGAGAACATACTGAGTTGGTGTACATACTCCAAAACAGAGAAGAATTGGGCATTGTATATGTTTTCTGACAGTTTATATTCAGACCAATTTTGTTTTTAACATTGGGGTGACTAGATAATATTTAGATCTTTTCGATTCGGGTCAAATTAGAATTTTGGTATTTTACATGAGAGAGCATACTGAGTTGGTGTATATACTCCAAAACAGAGTAGAATAAGGCATTGTATATTTTTTATAACAGACTACATTCAGAGCCATTTTCTCTTAAGTTTGGGGCACCTAGATATTATTAAGATTTTTTACCGATTCGCGTATTATTAGAATTTTTGTATTTTACATGAGAGAGCATATGGAGTTGGTGTATATACTCCAAAACAGAGTAGAATAGGGCATTGTATATTATTTCTGACAGATTATATTTAGAGCAATTTTGTTTTTAACATTGTGGTGCCTAGATATTATTTAGATTTTTTTCGATTCACGTAAAACTAGAATTTCTCTATTTTACATGAGAGAGCACACTCATTTGGTGTATATTCTTTAAAACAGAGCCGAAAAAGGCATTGTATATTTTTTCTGACAGATTATATTTAGAGCAATTTTGTTTTTAACATTGTGGTGCCTAGATATTATTTAGATTTTATTGGATTCACGTAAAATTAGAATTTCTATATTTTACATGAGAGAGCATATGGAGTTGGTGTATATACTCCACAACAGAATAGAATAGGGCATTGTATATTTTTTCTGGCAGATTATATTCAGAGCAATTTTGTTTTTAATGTTGGGGTGCGTAGATAATATTTAGATTTTTTCGTTTCGGGTAAAATTTGAATTTCTGTATTTTACATAAGAGAGCATACTGAGTTGGTTTATATACTCCAAAACAGAGTAGAATAAGGCATTATATATTTTCTCTAACAGACGATAATCAGAGCCATTTTCTTTTAACTTTAAAGCGCCTGGATATTATTTAGATTTTTTTCGATTCGTGTAAAATTACAATTTCGGTATTTTACATGAGAGAGCATATTGAGTTGGTGTATATACTCCAAAACAACGTAGAATAGGGCATTGTATATTTTTTCTGACATATTGTATTTAGAGAAGTTTTACTGTTAACATTGGGTTTCCTAGATAATATTTAGATTTTATTTGATTCACGTAAAATTAGAATTCGATATTTTACGTTAGAGAGCACACTGAGTTGGTTTATATACTCCAAAACAGAGTAGAGGAAGGCATTGTATATTTTTGCTAACGAACTATATTCAGAGCCCTTTTCTTTTAACTTTGGGGCGCCTAGGTAGTATTTAGATTTTTTTCGATTCGTGTAAAATTAGAATTTTGGAATTTTACATGAGAGAGCATATTGAGTTGGTGTATATACTACAAAACAAGGTAGAATAGGGCATTGTATATTTTTTCTGACAGCTTATATTCAGAGCAATTTTTCTTTAAACATTTGGGTGCCTAGATAATATTTAGATTTTTTTTCCATTTGCTTAAATATAGAATTTCTGTATATTACATGAGAGAGAATATGGAGTTGGTGTATATACTCCAAAACAGAGTAGAATAAGGCATTGTATATTTTTTCTGACAGATTATATTAAGAGCAATTTTGTTATTAACATTGGGGTGCCTAGATAATATTTATATTTTTATTGATTCGCATAAATATAGAATTTCTGTATTTTACATGAGAGAGCATATGGAGTTGGTGTATATACTCTAAAACAGAGTAGAATAGGGCATTGTATATTTTTTCTGACAGATTATATTAAGAGCAATTTTGTTTTTAACATTGGGGTGCCTACACAATTTTTAGATTTTGACGATTTGGATAAAATTAGAATTTCTGTATTTTACATGAGAGAGCATACTGAGTTGGTGTATATACTCCAAAACAGATTGCAATAAGGCATTGTATATTTTCTCTAACACACTATATTCAGAGCCATTTTCTTTTAACTTTGGGGAGCCTAGATATTATTTACATGTCTTTCGAAACGCGTAAAATTAGAACTTCGGTATTTTACAGGGAAGAGCATATTGAGTTGGTGTATATACTACAAAACAGAGTAAAAAACGGCATTGTATATTTTTTCTGACAGAATATAATCAGAGCAATCTTGCTTTTAACATTGGGGTGCCTAGATAATTTTTAGATTTTTTTCGATTCACTTAAATATACAATATCTGTATTTTACATGAGAGAGCATATAGATTTGGTGTATATACTCCAAAACGGAGTAGAAAAGGACATTGTGTATTTGGTCTGACAGATTATATTCAGAGGAATTATGTTTTTAACATTGGGGTGCCTACATAATATTTAGATATCTTTCGATTCGGGTAATTTTAGAATTATGGTATTTTACATGAGAGAGCGTACTGAGTTTGTGTATATATTCCAAAACAGAGTGGAATAAGGCATTGTATATTTTTTCTAACAGACTATATTTAGAGCCAATTTCTTTTAAACTTGGGCACCTAAATATTATTTAGATTTTTTTTCGATTCACGTAATATTAGAATTTCGGTATTTTGCATGATAGAGCATATAGAGTTGGTGTATATACTCCAAAACGGAGTACAATAAGGCATTGTATATTTTTTCTAACAGACTATATTCAGAGCCATTTTCTTTTAACTTTGGGGCGCCTAGATAGTATTTAGATTTTTTTCGATAAGCGTAAAATTTGAATTTCTGTATTATACATGAGAGAGCATATGGAGTTTGTGTATATACTCCAAAACAGAGTAGAAAAGAGCATTGTATATATTTTCTGACAGATTATATTCAGAGCAATTTTGCTTCTAACATTGGCGTGTCTAGATGATACTTAGATTTTTTTTCGATTCGCTTAAATATAGAATTTCCGTATTATACATGAGAGAGCATATGGAGTTGGTGTCTATATTCCAAAACAGAGTAGAGTTAGGCATTGTATATTTTTGCCAATTCACGTAAAATTACACTTTCGGTATTTTACATGAGAGAGCATAGTGAGTTTGTGTATATACTCCAAAATAGAGTAGAATAAGGCTTTGTATATTTTTTCTGACAGACTATATTCAGAGCAATTTTGTTTTTAACATTTGCGTGCCTAGAAAATATTTAGATTTTTTTCTATTAACGTAAAATGAGAATTTCGGTATTTTACATGAGAGAGCATACTGAGTTGGTGTATATACTCCAAAACAGAGTAGAACAGGGCATTGTATATTTTTTCTGACAGACTATATTCAGAGGAATTTTGTTTTTTACATTGGGGTGCCTAGACAATATTTAGATTTTTTTTTTTCGGGTAATATTAGAATTTCGGTATTTTACATGAGAGAGCATATTGAGTTGGTGTATATACTCCAAAACATAGTATAAAAGGGCATTGTATACTTTTTCTGACAGATTATATTCAGAGCAATTTTCTTTTTAACATTGGGGTGCCAGGATAATATTTAGATATTTTTGATTCGGGTAAAATTATAATTTCGGTATTTTATATGAGAGAGCATACTGAGTTGGTGTATATACTCTAAAACAGAGTAGAATAAGGCTTTGTATATTTTTTCTAACAGAGTATATTCGGGCCATTTTCTTATAACTTTGTGGCGCCTAGATAATATTTAGATATTTTTCGATTCGCGTAAAGTTATAATTTCGATATTTTACATAAGAGAGTATATGGAGTTGGTGTATATACTCCACAATAGAATAGAATAGAACATTGTATATTATTTCTGACAGATTATATTCAGAGCCATTTTCTTTTAACTTTGGGGCGCCTAGATATTATTTAGATTTTTTTCGATTCGCTTAAATATAGAATTTTTGTATTTTACATGAGAGAGCATATGGAGGTGGTGTATATACTCCAAAACCGAGTAGAAGATAAAATTTTATATTTTTTCTGACAGATTATATTCAGAGCAATTTTGTTTTTAACATTGAAGTGCCTAGATAATATTTAGATTTTTTCGAATCGGGTCAAATTATAATTTCGGTATTTTACATGAGAGAGCATACTGAGTTCGTGTAAATACTCCAAAACAGAGAAGAATAAGTCATTGTATATGTTTTATAACAGACTATATTAAGAGCCATTTATTTTAATCTTAGCGGCGCCTAGATATTATTAAGATTTTTTATCGATTCACGTAGAATTAGAATATCGGTATTTTACATGACAGAGCTTTTGGAGGTGGAGTATATACTCCAAGACAGAGTAGAATAGGGCATTGTATATTTTTTCTGACAGATTATTTTCAGAGCAATTTTGTTTTTATCATTGGGGTGTTTTCGATCCACGTAAATTTAGAATTTTGGTATGTTACATGAGAGAGCATACTGAGTTGGTTTATATACTCCAAAACAGAGTAGAGTAAGGCATTGTATATTGTTTCTAACAGACTATATTCAGAGTCATTTTCTTTTAACTTTGGGGCACCTAGATATTATTTAGATTTTTTTCGGTTCACGTAAAAATTAGAATTTCGGTATTTTACATGAGAGAGCATATTGAGTTGGTGTATACACTCCAGAACAGAGTAGAAAAGGGCATTGTAGAGGAGGGGACTCAAGATGGCGCTGTGAGAACAACCCAGGATTGGAGCCCGCGTTGAATCCGCAAATGGTGAGTCAGTGCTGCACTTCCAGACTGATCTTTGTTGCCCACCGAACGGGGAAACTCCCAAGTATAAAAAGACACGGGACGCCAGGCAGTAGGTCTGCCTGGCGAAGCCGGCAGCCGGGGCGGCGGCGGCCGGCCCTACCCAGCAATCCCCACAGGGCGTGCTTGTCCGGGTGCCTTGTTGAACCGGCAGCCTGAGACTTGAGAGGGCTGGACTTGAGACTGAATGAGACTTGCACAGTAGCCCAGCCCAGGGGATTGCAGGGACAGATCGTTTGGGATACCCAGTGGGACGAACAAAACCGCGATTTCAATCTATCCCGGGCAGACGGTCCGAGACGCTCTGTGGGCGAGGGGCGTCCACCACTACGGAGGCAACGTGCCCCAACTGACATACACGCCCACTGCTGACGCAGCCACCCGGTGCCGAGGCAACCCGTCCCTACTGAGATACATGCCCACTGCTGACGCAGCCTGCCGTTGCTGAGGCAACACGCTACAACGAAGAGACTCCGCCGCAGGGTGTGGCGGAGACCACAGCAGAGCCGGCAGGAACAGCGCGAATCACACAACAGCAGGGCGGAGCCTCGGCAGCCAAACAGTGGCTAGTCTGCCTTCGAGCTGGGCAGGACACCTGATCGGACATCCAAAAATAAAGCCCAAACCCCTCAACACAGAGCATTTGAGAAAAAAAAAAGGGTTGTTTAATGAGCTGTGTTGCAGCAGAATCAAACATAGCAGCCTAACAGCCCTGAATGAACAACAGAGTGCACAGCTCAGCAATTAAACCCCTTTCAAGTACAAACTGTCTCCTCAAGCAGCTCCCTGACCCCTCTATATCCAAAAGACGGACATTAGGCAGGCATCATCCTGGGACAAAGAGAGCAGAAAAAGAAACTGGTAGCATCCCTCGCTGTGCCACGGCTACTAGAGGTGCACCCCAGACAAGCAGGGTCTGGAGCGGACCTCAACAGTCGTACAGCGAAGGGGCTAGACTGGTAGAAGGAAAACCAAGCAACAGAAATACTTCATCATCAACATTCTGGGTGTCCACTCAGAGACCCAAACGAAAAGTCAGCAACTACGCAGACGAACAGCGGACAAATCCACAAAGATGGGAAGAAACCAGCGCAAAAAGGAGGAAAACACCCGAAACCAGAACACATCGCCTCCTAGAAAGGACCAAAACTCCTCACCAGCAAGGGAACAAAGCTGGACGGACAATGACTGTGACGAAATGACGGAATTAGACTTCAGAAGATGGATAATGAGAAACTTTTGTGAGCTAAAAGATCATGTATTAAATCAATGCAAAGAAACTAAGAACCTTGAAAAAAGATTTGAAAAAAGATTCGAGGAAATGATAACAAGAATGGATACCTTACAGAGGAATATGAATGAATTAAAGGAGCTGAAAAACACAATACGAGAACTTCGCGAAGCAAACGCAAGTTTCAATAGCCGAATTGACCAAGCAGAAGAAAGAATATCTGAAGTCGAAGACCAACTCAATGAAATAAAACGAGAAACCAAGATCAGAGAAAAAAGCGCAAAAAGGAATGAACAAAGTCTCCAAGAAATGTGGGACTATGTGAAAAGACCTAACCTACGTTTGATAGGGGTACCAGAAGGGGACGAAGAGAATGAATCCCAGCTGGAAAATACTCTTCAGGACATCAACCAGGAAAATTTCCCCCACCTAGCAAGACAAGCCAACACTCAATTGCAGGAAATACAGAGAACACCACAAAGATATTCCGCAAGAAGGGCAACCCCAAGGCACATAATCGTCAGATTCAACAGGGTTGAAATAAAGGAGAGAATACTAAGGGCAGCCAGAGAGAAAGGTCGGGTCACCCACAAAGGGAAGCCCATCAGACTCACAGCAGATCTCTCGGCAGAAACACTACAAGCCAGAAGAGAGTGGGGGCCAATATTCAACATTCTTAAAGAAAAGAACTTTCAACCCAGAATTTCATATCCAGCCAAACTGAGCTTCAGAAGTGAAGGAAGAATAAAAGCCTTTGCGAACAAGCAAGTACTCAGAGATTTTGTCACCACCAGGCCTGCTTTACAAGAGCTCCTAAAAGAGGCACTACACATAGAAAGGATCAATCAGTACCAGCCATTCCAAAATCACACTGAATGCTAAAGAGCTTCAACATAATGAAGAATCTACAACAACTAACAGGCAAAACAGCCACTTAGCATCAAAATGGCAGTATCAAATTCACACATAACAATATTAACCCTAAATGTAAATGGACTAAATGCACCAATCAAAAGACACAGACTGGCAAATTGGATAAAAAGCCAAAACCCATCAGTGTGCTGTATCCAGGAAACCCATCTCACATGCAAGGATACACAAAGGCTCAAAATAAAGGGATGGAGGAAGATTTACCAAGCTAATAGAAAGCAAAAAAAAAGCAGGAGTTGCAATTCTCATCTCTGATAAAATAGACTTTAAAGCAACAAAGATCAAAAGAGACAAAGAAGGCCATTACATAATGGTAAAAGGATCGATACAACAAGAAGAGCTAACGATCCTAAACATATATGGACCCAACACAGGAGCACCCAGATACATAAGGCAAGTTCTTAATGACTTACAGAAGGACTTAGACTCCCACACAATAATAGTGGGAGACTTTAACACTCCACTGTCAATACTAGACAGATCAACCAGACAGAAAATCAACAAGGATACCCAGGGCTTGAACTCAGACCTGGAGCAAGCAAACCTGGTGGACATTTACAGAACTCTCCACCCCTAATCCACAGAATACACATTCTTCTCAGCACCACATCACACCTACTCTAAAATTGACCACATAATTGGAAGTAAAGCACTGCTCAACAAATGCAAAACAACTGAAATCATAACAAACAGCCTCTCAGACCATAGTGCAATCAAGTTAGAACTCAGAATTCAGAAACCGACCCAGAACCGCACAGCTTCATGAAAACTGAACAACTGGCTCTTGAATGTTGACTGGGTAAACAACGAAATGAAGGCAGAAATAAAGAAGTGCTTTGAAACCAATGAGAATGAAGACACAACGTGCCAGAACCTCTGGGACACATTTAAAGCAGTCTCTAGAGGAAAGTATATAGCAATAAGTGCCCATATGAGGAGAATGGAGAGATCCAAAATTGACACCCTATCGTCAAAATTGAAAGAGCTAGAGGAGCAAGATCAAAAAAACTCAAAACCCAGCAGAAGACAAGAAATTACTAAGATCAGAGCTGAGCTGAAGGAGATTGAGACACGAAAAACCCTTCAAAAAATCAATAAATCCAAGAGCTGGTTTTTTGAAAAGATCAACAAAATAGACAGACCACTAGCCAGATTGATTAAAAAGAAAAGAGAGAACAACCAAATAGATGCAATAAAAAATGATAAAGGGGAAATCACCACAGATTCCACAGAAATTCAAACCATCATCAGAGAATATTACAAACAACTCTATGCACATAAACTAGTAAACCTGGAAGAAATGGATAAATTCCTGGACTCCTGCGTCCTCCCAAGCCTAAACCAGGAGGAAGCTGAAACTATGAATAGACCAATAACAAGGTCTGAAGTTGAGGCAGCAATTAAGAGCCTACCTCACAAAAAGAGCCCAGGTCCAGATGGGTTCATAGCCGAATTCTACCAGACACACAAGGAGGAGCTGGTACCATTCCTTCTAAAACTATTTCAAACAATCCAAAAAGAGGGAATCCTTCCCAAATCATTTTATGAGACCAACATCATCCTGATACCAAAACCCGGCAGAGACCCAACGAGAAAAGAAAACTTCAGGCCAATATCCATGATGAACATAGATGCAAAAATCTTCAATAAAATATTGGCAAGCCGATTGCAACAGCACATCAAAAAACTTATTCATCATGATCAAGTAGGATTCATCCCGGGGATGCAAGGCTGGTTCAACATACGCAAGTCTATCAACGTAATTCACCACATAAACAGAACCAAAAACAAAAACCACATGATTATCTCAATTGACGCAGAGAAGGCATTTGACAAAATTCAACAGCCCTTTATGCTAAAAACCCTCAATAAACTCGGTATCGATGGAACGTATCTCAAAGTAATAAAAGCTATTTATGACAAACCAACAGCCAATATCATACTGAATGGGCAAAAACTGGAAGCATTCCCTTTGAAATCTGGTACTAGACAAGGATGCCCTCTCTCACCACTCCTATTCAATATAGTACTGGAAGTTCTAGCCAGAGCAATCAGGCAAGAAAAAGAAATAAAGGGTATTCAAATAGGAAAGGTGGAAGCCAAATTGTCTCTATTTGCAGACGACATGATAGTATACCTAGAAGACCCCATCGCCTCAGCCCAAAAACTCCTGAAACTGATAAACAACTTCAGCAAAGTCTCAGGATATAAAATCAATGTGCAAAAATCACAAGCATTCGTCTACACCAATAACAGACTTAAAGAAAGCCAAATCAAGAGCGAACTGCCATTCGCAATTGCTACAAAAAGAATAAAATACCTTGGAATACAACTCACAAGGAACGTAAGGGACCTCTTCAAGGAGAACTACAAACCACTGCTCAACGAAATCAGAGAGGACACAAACAGATGGAGAAACATTCCTTGTTCATGGTTAGGAAGAATTAATATTGTGAAAATGGCTATACTGCCCAAAGTAATTTACAGAATCAACGCTATCCCCATCAAGCTACCATTGACTTTCTTCACAGAACTGGAAAAAACCACCATGAACTTCATATGGAACCAAAAGAGAGCCCGCATAGCCAAGTCAATTCTAAGCAAAAAGAACACAGCGGGGGGCATCACACTACCGGATTTCAAACTATACTACAAGGCTACAGTAATCAAAACAGCATGATACTGGTACCAAAACAGAGATATAGACCAATGGAACAAAACAGAGGCACCGGAGGCAACACAACATACATACAACTATACAATCTTTGATAAACCTGACAAAAACAAGCAATGGGGCAAGGATTCCATGTTTAACAAATGGTGTTGGGAAAACTGGCTAGCCATGTGCAGAAAGCAGAAACTGGACTCCTTCCTGACACCTTACACTAAAATTAACTCCAGATAGATTAAAGACTTAAACATAAGACCTGGCACCATAAAAACCCTAGAAGGAAATCTAGGCAAAACTATCCAGGACATAGGAGTAGACAAGGACTTCATGAACAAAACACCAAGAGCATTGGCAACAAAAGCCAAAGTAGACAAATGGGACCTAATGAAACTCCACAGCTTCTGCACGGCAAAAGAAACAGTCACTAGAGTGGATCGGCAACCAACAGAATGGGAAAAAATGTTCACAGTCTACCCATCTGACAAAGGGCTGATATCCAGAATTTACAAACAACTCAAGCAGATTTACAGGAAAAAAACAAACAAGCCCATTCAAAAGTGGGCAAAGGATATGAACAGATACTTTACGAAAGAAGACATATATGAGGCCAACAATCATATGAAAAAATGCTCATCGTCACTGGTCATCAGAGAGATGCAAATCAAAACCACATTGAGATACCATCTCACGCCAGTTAGAATGGCGATCATTAAAAAATCTGGAGACAACAGATGCTGGAGAGGATGTGGAGAAAAAGGAACACTTTTACACTGTTGGTGGGAGTGTAAATTAGTTCAACCGTTGTGGAAGACAGTGTGGCGATTCCTCAAGGCCTTAGAAATAGAAATTCCATTTGACCCAGCAATCCCATTACTGGGTATATATCCAAAAGAATATAAATCGTTCTACTATAAGGACACATGTACACGAATGTTTATTGCAGCACTGTTTACAATAGCAAAGACCTGGAATCAACCCAAATGCCCATTGATAATAGACTGGATTGGAAAAATGTGGCACATATACACCATGGAATATTATGCAGCAATCAGCAATGATGGGTTCGTGTCGTTTGTAGGGACATGGATGAATCTGGAAAACATCATCCTCAGCAAACTGACACAAGAGCAGAAAATGAAACACCGCATATTCTCACTCATAGGTGGGTGATGAAAAATGAGAACACATGGACACAGAAAGGGGAGTACTAAACACTGGGGTCTATTGGGGGGAAAAGGGGAGGGCCAGTGGGAGGGGGAGGTGGGGAGGGATAGCCTGGTGAGAAATGCCAAATGTTGGTGAAGGGGAGAAGAAAAGCAAAGCACACTGCCATGTGTGTACCTACGCAACTGTCTTGCATGCTCTGCTCATGTACCCCAAAACCTATAATCAAATAAAAAATTAAAAAAAAAAAAAAAAGAAAAGGGCATTGTATATTTTTTATGACAGATTATATTCAGTGCAATCTTGCTTTCAACATTGGGGTGCGTAGATAATATTTAGACTCTTTTCGATTCTCTTAAATATTGAATTTCTGAATATTACATGAGAGAGCATATAAAGTTGGTGTATATACTTAGAAACAGAGTAGAATAGGGCATTGTATATTTTTTCTGACAGATTTTATTCAGGGCAATTTTGTTTTTAATATTGGGGTGCCTAGATAATATTTAGATTTTTTCAATTCACGTAAAATTTGAATTTCGGTGTTTTACATGAGAGAGCATACTGAGTTGGTGTATATACTCCAAAACAGTGCAGAATAGGGCATTGTATATTTTTTCTGACAGATTATATTCAAAGAAATTTTGTTTTTAACATAGGGGTGCCTAGATTATATTTAGATTTTTTCGATTCGGGTAAAATTTGAATTTCTGTATTTTACATGAGTGAGCATATTGATTTGATGTATATACTGCAAAACAGAAAAGAATAGGGTATTGTATATTTTTTCTGACAGATAATATTCAGAGCAATTATGCTTTTAATATTGGGGTGCCTTGATAATATTTAGATTTTTTTTGGTTCACATAAAATTAGGATTTTGGTATTTTACATAAGAGAGTACACTGAGTTGGTGTATATACCCCAAAACAGAGTAGAATAAGGCATTGTATATTTTTGCAAAGAGACTATATTTACAGCCAGTTTTTTTTTACTTTGGGGCGCCTAGATATTATTTAGATTCTTTTCGATTCACATAAAATTAGAATTTCTGTATTTTACATGAGAGAGCATAATGACTTGGTGTATATACTACAAAACAGAGTAGAAAGGGGCATTGTATATTTTTTCTGACAGATGATATTCAGAGCAATTTTGCTTTTAACATTGGGGTGCCTACATAATATTTAGATTTTTTTCGATTTGCTTAAATATAGAATTTCTGTATTTTACATGAGAAAGCATACGGAGTTGGTGTATATACTCCAAAACAGAGTAGAATAAGGCATTGTATATTTTTTCGTACAGACTATACTCAGAGCAATTTTGTTTTTAATATTTGGGTGCCTAGATAATATTTAGATTTTTTTCGATTCGCTTAAATATAGAATTTCTGTATTTTACATGAGAGAGCATATGGAGTTGGTGTATATACTCCAAAAGAGAGTAGAATAGAGCATTGTATATTTCTTCTGACAGATTATATTCCGAGCAATTTTGCTTTTAACATTGGGGTTCCTAGATAATATTTAGATTTTTTTCGATTCGCTTAAATATAGAATTTCTGTATTTTACATGAGAGAGCATATGGAGTTGGTGTATATACTCCAAAACAGAGTAGAATAGGGGATTGTATATTTTTTTGACAGATTATATTCAGAGCAATTTTGTTTTTAACATTAAGGTGCCTAGATAATATTTAGATTTTTTCAATTCACGTAAAATTTGAATTTCGGTGTTTTACATGAGAGAGCATACTGAGTTGGTTTATATACTCCAAAACAAAATAGAATAAGGCATTGTATGTTTTTTCCAACAGACTATATTCACAGCCATTTTCTTTTAACTTTGGGGTGCCTAGATATTATTTAGATTTTTTTCAATTCACGTAAAATTAGAATTTCTGTATTTTACATAAGAGAGCATATGGAGTTGGTGTATATACACCAAAACAACGTAGAATAAGGCATTGTATATTTTCTCCAACAGACTATATTCACAGCCATTTTTTTTAAACTTTGGGGCGCCTAGATATTATTTAGATTTTTTTTGATTTGCTTTAAATTAGAATTTCGGTATTTTACATGAGAGAGCATATTAAGTTGGTGTATATACTACATAACAGAGTAGAAAAAGGCATTGTATATTTTTTCGGACAGATTATATTCAGAGAAATTTTGCTTTTATCATTGGGGTGCCTAGATAATATTTAGATTTTTCTTCGATTCGCTTAATTATAGAATTTTTGTATTTAACAAGAGAGCATATAAAGTTGGTGTATATACTCCAAAACAAAGTAGAATAGGACCTTGTATATGTTTTCTGACAGATTATACTCAGAGCCATTTTGTTTTTAACATTGGGGTGCATAGATAATATTTAGATTTTTTTCGATTCGCTTTAAATTAGAATTTCCGTATTTTACATGAGAGAGCATACTGAGTTGGTGTATATACTTCAAAACAGTGTAGAATAAGGCATTGTATATTTTTTCTAACAGAGTATATTCCGAGCCATTTTCTTTTAACTTTGGAGCGCCTATATATTGTTTAAATTTTTTCAATTCGCGTAAAATTAGAATTTCGGTGTTTTACCTGAGAGAGCATATTGAAGTGGTGTATATACTCCAATACAGAGGATAAAAGGGCATTGTATATCTTTTCTGACAGATTATATTCAGAGCAATTTTGTTTTTAACATTGGGGTGCCAGGATAATATTTAGATTTCTTCGATTCGGGTAAAATTAGAATTTCTGTATTTTACATAAGAGAGCATACTTAGTTGGTGTATATACTCCAAAACAAAGTAGAATAGGGCATTGTGTATTTATTCTGACAGATTATATTTAGAGCAATTTTGCTTTTAACATTGGGGTGCCTCGATAATATTTAAATTTTTTCGATTCATGTAAAATTAGAATTTCGGTATTTTACATGAGAGAGCGTACTGAGTTGCTGTATATACTCCAAAACAGAGTAGAATAGGTCATTGTATATTTTATCTGACAGATTATATTCAGAGCAATTTTGCTTTTAACAATCGGGTGCCTACATAATATTTAGATTTTTTTGATTCACGTAAAATTAGAATTTCGGTATTTTACATGAGAGAGCATACTGGGTTGATGTATATACTCCAAAACAGAGTAGAATAGGGCATTGTATATTATATCTGACAGATTCTATTCCGAGAAATTTTGTTTTTAACATTTGGGTTCCTAGATAATATTTAGATTTGTTTCCATTCACTTAAATATAGAATTTCTATATTTTACAAGAGAGAGCATATGGAGTTGTGTATATACTCCAAAACAGAGTAGAATAGCGCATTGTATATTTTTTCTGAAAGATTATAATCAGAGAAATTTTGCATTTAACATTGGGGTGCCTAGATAATATTTAGATTTTTTTAGATTCACGTAAAATTAGAATTTTGGTATTTTACATGTGAGAGCATACTGAGTTGGTGTATATACTTCAAAACAGAGTAGAAAAGGGCATTGTATATTTTTTCTGACAGATTATATTCAGAGCAATTCTGTTTTTAACACTGGGGTGCCTAGATAATATTTAGATATTTTCGATTCGGGTAAAATTAGAATTTCTGTATTTCACATAACAGAGCATACTGAGTTGGTGTATATACTCCAAAACAGAGTAGAATAAGGCATTGTATATTTTTTCTAACAGACTATATTCAGAGCCATTTTCTTTTAACTTTGGGGTGCCTAGATATTATTAATATTTTTTTTTGATTCACGTAAAATTTGAATTTTGATAGTTTACATGAGAGAGGATATTGAGTTGGTGTATATACTCCAAAACAGAGTAGAGAAGGGCATTGTATATTTTTTCAGACAGAATATATTCAGAGCAATTTTGCTTTTATCATTGGGGTGCCTAGATAATATTTAGATTTTTTTCGATTCGCTTAAATATGGAATTTCTGTATTTTACATGAGACAGCATGTTGAGTTGGTGTATATACTCCAAGATAGAGTAGAATAGGGCATTGTATATTTATTCTGACAGATTATATTCAGAGCAATTTTGTTTTTATCATTGGTTTGCCTAGATAATATGTAGATTATATTTGATTCACGGAAATTTGGAAATTCTGTATTTTACATGAGAGCGCATACTGAGTTGGTGCATATAATCCAAAACAGAGTAGAGTAAGGCATTGTATATTTTTTCTAAAAGGCTATATTCAGAGCCATTTTCTTTTAACTTTGGGGCGCCTAGATATTATTTAGATTTTTTTCGATTCGTGTATAATTAGCATTTCGGTGTTTTACATGACAGAGCATATTGAGTTGTTGTATATTCTCCAAAACAGAGTAGAGAAGGGCATTGTATATTTTCTCTGAAACACTATATTCAGAGCAATTTTGATTTTCACATTGGGGTGCCTAGATAATATTTAGATATTTTTCGATTCGCTTAAATATAGAATTTCTGTATTTTACATGAGAGAGCATATGGAGTTGGTGTACATACTGTAAAACATAGTAGAATAGGGCATTGATTATTTTTTCTGACAGATTATATTCAGAGCAGTTTTTTTTTAACATTGGGGTGCCTAGATAATATTTGGATTTTTTTCGATTCATGTAAAATTTGCTTATCTGTATTTTATATGAGAGAGCATACTGAGTTGGTGTATATACTCCAAAGCAGAGTAGAATAAGGCATTGCATATTTTTTATAACAGACTATATTCATAGCCATTTTCTTTTAACTTTGGGGCGCCTTGATATTATTTAGATTTTCTTCGATTCGCGTAAAATTAGAATTTCGGTATTTTACATGAGAGAGCATACTGCGTGCGTGTATATACTCCAAAACAGGGTAGAATAGGGTATTTTATATTTATTGTGACAGATTATATTCAGAGCAATGTTGTTTTTAACCTTGGGGTGCCTCGATAATATTTAGGTTTATTCGATTCGGGAAAATTTGGAATTTTTGTATTTTACATGAGAGAGCATATTGAGTTCTTGTATATACAACAAAACAGAGTAGAACAGGGCACTGTATATTTTTTCTGACAGATTATATTCAGAGAAAATTTGCTTTTACCATTGGGGTGCCTAGAAAATATTTAGATTTTTTTCAATTCGCTTAAATATTCAATTTCTGTATTTTACATAAGAGAGCATATTGAGTTGGTGTATATACCCCAAAACCGAGTAGAATAAGGCTTTGTGTATTTTTTCTGAAAGTTTATATTCAGAGCAATTTTGTTTTTAACATTGGGATGCCTATATAATATTTAGATTTATTTCGATTCACGTAAATTTAGAATATCTGTATTTTACAGGAGAGAGCATACTGAGTTGGTGTATATACTCCAAAACAGAGTAGAATAAGGCATTGTATATTTTTTCTAACACACTATATTCAGAGCCATTTTCTTTTAACTTTGGGGAGCCTAGATATTATTTAGATTTTTTTCGATTCGCGTAAAATTAGAATTTAGGTATTTTACATCAGAGAGCATAGTGAGATGGTGTATATACTCCAAAAGAAAGTAGAAAAGGGCATTGTATATTTTTTCTGACAGATGATATTCCGAGCAATTTTGTTTTTAACATTGGGGTGCCTAGATTATATTTAGATTTTTTCCTATTCACGTAAATTTAGAATTTCGGTATTTTACATGAGAGAGTATACTGAGTTCGTGTATATACTACAAAACAGAGTAGAATAAGGCATATTATATTTCTTCTAACAGACTATATTCAGAGCCATTTACTTTTAACTTTGCGGCGCCTAGATATTATTTAGCTTTTTTTGATCCGTGTAATATTAGAATTTCGGTATTTTACATGAGAGAGCATATTGAGTTGGTGTATATACTCCAAAACAGAGTAGAATAGAGCATTGTATATTTTTTCTGACTGATAATATTCAGACCAATTTTGCTTTTAACATTGGGGTGCATAGGTAATATTTAGATGTTTTCGATTCGGGTAAAATTAGAATTTCTGTATTTTACATTAGAGGGCATATTGAGTTGCTCTATATACTACAAAACAGAGTAGAAAAAAGCATTGTATATTTTTTCTGACAGATTATATTCAGAGCAATTTGTCTTTTATCATTGGGGTACCTAGATAATATTTAGAATTCTTTCGATTCACGTAAAATTAGAATTTCGGTATTTTCCATGAGAGAGCACACTGAGTTGGTGTATATACTCCAAAACAGAGTAGAATAAGGCATTGTATATTTTTTGTAACAGACTATTTTCAGAGCCATTTTCTTTTAACTTTGGGGCGACTAGATATTATTTAGATTTTTTTCTATTCGTGTATAATTAGAATTTCCGTATTTTATGTGAGAGAGCATACTGAGTGGGTGTATATACTCCAAAACAGAGTAGAATAGCGCATTGTATTTTTTTTCTGACAGATTATATTCACAGAAATTTTGCTTGTAACATTGAAGTGCCTAGGTAATATTTAGATTTTTTCGATTTGGCTAAAATTAGAATTTCTGTATTTTACATGAGAGGGCATATTGAGTTGCTGTATAAACTACAAAAAAGAGTAGAAAAAACCATTGTATATTTTTTCTGACAGATTATATTCAGAGCAATTTTGCTTTTAACATTGGGGTGCCTAGATAATATTTAGATTTTTTCGATTCGGGAAAAATTAGAATTTCTGTATTTTTCATGAGAGAGCATATTGAGTTCTTGTATATACAACAAAACAGAGTAGAACAGGGCATTGTATATTTTTTCTGACAGATTATATTCAGAGCAAATTTGCTTTTACCATTGGGGTGCCTAGAAAATATTTAGATTATTTTCAATTCGCTTAAATATAGAATTTCTGTATTTTAAATGAGAGAACATATCGAGTTGGTTTATATACCTCAAAACAAAGTATAATAACGCATTGTATATTTTTTCTGAAAGTTTATATTCAGAGCAATTTTGTTTTTAACATTGGGGTGCCTAGATAATATTTAGATTTTTTTCGATTCACGTAAAATTAGAATTTCTGTATTTTACGTGATAGAGCACACTGAGCTGGTGTATATACTCTAAAACAGATTAGAAAATAGCATTGTATATTTTTTCTGACAGATTATATTCAGAGAAATTTTTCTTTTATCATTGGGGTACCTAGATAATATTTAGAATTCTTTGGATTCACGTAAAATTAGAATTTTGGTATTTTCCATGAGAGAGCACACTGAGTTGGTGTATATACTCCAAAACAGAGTAGAATAAGGCATTGTATATTTTTTGTAACAGACTATTTTCAGAGCCATTTTCTTTTAACTTTGGGGCGACTAGATATTATTTAGATTTTTTTCTATTTGTGTATAATTAGAATTTCCGTATTTTATGTGAGAGAGCATACTGAGTGGGTGTATATACTCCAAAACAGAGTAGAATAGCGCATTGTATTTTTTTTCTGACAGACTATATTCACAGAAATTTTGCTTGTAACATTGAAGTGCCTAGGTAATATTTAGATTTTTTCGATTTGGCTAAAATTTGAATTTCTGTATTTTACATGAGAGGGCATATTGAGTTGCTGTATAAACTACAAAAAAGAGTAGAGAAAACCATTGTATATTTTTTCTGACAGATTATATTCAGAGCAATTTTGCTTTTAACATTGGGGTGCCTAGATAATATTTAGATTTTTTCGATTCGGGAAAAATTATAATTTCTGTATTTTTCATGAGAGAGCATATTGAGTTCTTGTATATACAACAAAACAGAGTAGAACAGGGCATTGTATATTTTTTCTGACAGATTATATTCAGAGCAAATTTGCTTTTACCATTGGGGTGCCTAGAAAATATTTAGATTTTTTTTCAATTCGCTTAAATATAGAATTTCTGTATTTTACATGAGAGAACATATCGAGTTGGTTTATATACCTCAAAACAAAGTAGAATAACGCATTGTATATTTTTTCTGAAATTTTATATTCAGAGCAATTTTGTTTTTAACATTGGGGTGCCTAGATAATATTTAGATGTTTTTCGATTCACGTAAATTTAGAATTTCTGTATTTTACAGGAGAGAGCATACTTAGTTGGTGTATAGACACCAAAATATAGTAGAATAAGGCATTGTATATTTTTTCTAACACACTATATTCAGAGCCATTTTCTTTTAATTTTGTGGTGCCTAGATATTATTTAGATTTTTTCGATCCACGTAAAATTAGAATTTCGTTATTTTACATGAGAGTGCATACTGAGTTGGTGTATATACTCCAAAAGAAAGTAGAAAAGTGCATTGTATATTTTTTCTGACAGATTATATTCAGAGCAATTTTGTTTTTAACATTGGGGTGCCTAGATAATATTTAGATTTTTTTCGATTCACGTAAATTTAGAATTTCGGTATTTTACATGAGGGAGTACACTGAGTTGGTGTATATACTACAAAACAGAGTAGAATAAGGCATTGTATATTTTTTCTAACAGACTATATTCAGAGCCATTTTCTTTCAACTTTGGGGTGCCTAGATATTATTTAGATTTTCTTTGATTCGTATAATATTAGAATTTCGATATTTTACATGAGAGAGCATATTTAGTTGGTGTATATACTCCAAAACAGAGTAGAATAGCGCATTGTATATTTTTTATGACTGACTATATTCAGACCAATTTTGCTTTTAACATTAAGGTGCCTAGTTAATATTTAGATTTTTTCGATTAGGGTAATATTAGCATTTCTGTATTTTACATGAGAGGGCATATTGAGTTGTTGTATATACTACAAAACAGAGTAGAAAAGGGCATTGTATATATTTTTTAAGAGATTATATTCAGAGCCATTTTCTTTTAACTTTGGGGCGACTAGATATTATTTAGATTTTTTTCGATTCGTGTAAACTTAGAATTTTCGTATTTTACATGAGAGGGCAGATTGAGTTGCTGTATATACTACAAAACAGAGTAGAAAAGGGCATTGTATATTTTTTCTGACAGATGATATTCAGAGCAATTTTGCTTTTAACATTGGGGTACCTAGATAATATTTAGAATTATTTGGATTCACGTAAAATTAGAATTTCGGTATTTTCCATAAGAGAGCATACTGAGTTGGTGTATATACTCCAAAACAGAGTAGAATAAGGCATTGTATATTTTTTCTAACAGACTATATTCAGAGCTATTTTATTTTAACTTTGGGGCGACTAGATATTATTTAGGTTTTTTTCGATTCGTGTAAAATTAGAATTTCCGTATTTTACATGAGAGAGCATACTGAGTGGGTGTATATACTCCAAAACAGAGTAGAATAGCGCATTGTATATTTTTTCTGACAGATTATATTCACAGCAATTTTGCTTTTAACATTGCGGTGCCTAGGTAATATTCAGATGTTTCCGATTTGGCTAAAATTAGAATATCTGTATTTTACATGAGAGGGCATATTGAGTTGCTGTATAAACTACAAAACAGAGTAGAAAAAAGCATTGTATATTTTTTCTGACAGATTGTATTCATAGCAATTTTGCTTTTAACATTGTGGTGCCTAGATAATATTTAGATTTTTTCGATTCGGGTAAAATTTGAATTTTTGTATTTTACATGAGAGAGCATATTGTGTTTTTGTATATACAACAAAACAGAGTAGAACAGGGCATTGTATATTTTTTCTGACAGATTATATTCAGAGCAATTTTGCTTTCAACATTGGTGTTCCTAGATAATATTTAGGTTTTGCTCGATTCGCTTAAATATAGAATTTCCGTATTTTATATGAGAGAGCATATCGACTTGGTGTATGTACTCAAAAACAGAGTAGAATAGGGCATTGTATATTTTCTCTGAAAAACTATATTCAGAGCAATTTAGTTTTTAACATTGGGATGCCTAGATAATATTTAGATTATTTTCAATTCACGTAAAATTTGAATTTCTGTATTTTACATGAGAGAGCATACTGAGTTGGTGTATATACTCCAAAAAAGAGTAGAATAAGGCATTGTATATTTTTTCTAACAGACTATATTCAGAGACATTTTCTTTTAACTTTGGGGCGCCTAGATATTATTTAGATTATTTTCGATTCGTGTAAAATTAGAATTTCGGTATTTTACATGAGAGAGCATACTGAATCGGTTTATATCCTCCAAAAGAGAGTAGAAAAGGGCATTGTATATTTTTTCTGGCAGATTATATTCAGAGCAATTTTGCTTTAAACATTGGGGTGCCTAGATAATATTTAGATTTTTTCGTTTCGGGTAAAATTAGAATTTTTATATTTTACATGATAGGGCATATTGAGTTGGTGTATATACTACAAAACAGAGTAGAAAAGGGCATTGAAAATTTTTTCTGACAGATTATATTCAGAGAAATTTTGGTTTAAACATTGGGGTGCCTAGATAATATTTAGAATTATTTCGATTCACATAAAATTAGAATTTCGGTATTTTACATGAGAGAGCATATCGAGTTGGTGTATATACTACAAAACAGAGTAGAAAAGGGCATTGTATATTTTTTCTGTAAGATTATATTCAGAGCAATTTTGCTTTTAACATTGGGATGCCTAGATAATATTTAGATTTTTTTCGATTCGATTTACTATAGAATTTCTGTATTTTACATGAGAGAGCATATGGAGTTGGTGTATATACCACAAAACAGAGTAGGAAAGTGCGTTGTATATATTTTCTTACAAATTATATTCAGACCAGTTTTGCTTTTAACATTGGGGTGCCTAGATAATTAGATTTTTATCGATTCACGTAAAATTATAATTTCGGTATTTTACATGGGAGAGCATACTCAGTTGGTGTATACACTCCAAAACAGAGTAGAATAAGGCATTGTATATTTTCTCTAAAAGACTATATTTAGAGCCATTTTCTTTTAACTTTGCGTCACCTAGATATTATTTAGATTTTCTTCGATTCGCGTAAAATTAGAATTAAAGTATTTAACATGAGAGAGGATATTGAGTCGGTGTATATACTCCAAAACAGAGTAGAGAAGGGCATTGTATATTGTTTCAGACAGAATATATTCACAGCAATTTTGCTTTTAACATTGGGGTGCCTAGGTAATATTTAGATGTTTTTCAATTCGCTTAAATATAGAATTTCTGTATTTTATATGAGAGAGCATATGGAGTTGGTGTATATATTCCAAAACAGAGTAGAATAAGGCATTGTATACTTTTTCTGACAGATTATATTCGGAGCAATTTTATTTTTAACATTGGGGTGCCTAGTTAATATTTAGATTTTTTTCGATTCACTTAAAATTAGAATTTCGGTATTTTACATGAGAGAGCATACTGTGTTGGTTTATATACTCCAAAACAGAGTACAATAAGGAAATGGGCGTTGTATATTTTTTCTGACAGATTATATTCAGAGCAATTTTGCTTATAACATTGGGGTGCCAAGATAATATTTAAATTTTTTTCCATTCGCTTAAATTCAGAATTTCTGTATTTTATATGAGAGAGCATATTGAGTTGGTGTATATATTCCAAAACAGTGTATAATAGGGCATTGTATATTTTTTCTGACAGATTATATTCAGAGCAATTTTGTTTTTACATTGGGGTGCCTAGGTAATATTTAGATTTTTTTCTATTCCCGTAAATTTAGAATTTCGGTATTTTACATGAGAGAGCATATTGAGTTGGTGTATATACTCCAAAACAGAGTAGAAAACTGCATTGTATATTTTTTCTGAAATATTATATTCGGAGCAATTTTGCTTTTACCATTGGGGTGCCTAGATAATGTTTAGATTTTTTTCGATTCGCGTAAAATTACAATTTTGGTATTTTACTTGAGAGAGCATATTGAATTGGTGTGTATACTCCAAAACAGAGTAGAAAAGGGTATTGTATATTTTTCTGCCAGATTATATTCAGTGCCATTTTGCTTTTAACATTGGGTTGCCTAGATAATATTTAGATTATTTTCGATTCGCGTAAAATTAGACTTTCGGTATTTTACCTGAGAGAGCCTACTGAGTTGGAGTATATACTCCAAACACAGTAGAAAAGGGCATTGTATTTTTTTCTGACAGGTGATATTCACTGCAATTTTGCTTTTTAGATTTGGGTGCCTAGATAATATTCAGATTTTTTTATATTGGCGTAAATTTAAAATTTCGATATTTTTCATGAGAGAGCCTATTTATTTGGTGGATATACTCCAAAAAACAGTAAAAATGGGCATTGTATATTTTCTCTTACACACTATATTATTTGCAATTTTGCTTTTATATTTTTTGTACCCACGTAAATTGAGTATTTAAATATTTTACATGAGAGAGCTTATTGATATGGTGTATATACTCCAAAACAGTGTAGAAAAGGACATTGTATATTTTTTGGAACAGATTTTCTTTAGAGCCATTTTGCTTTTAACATTGTGTTACATAGATAATATTTATATAATTTTATATCCGCGTAAATTTAGAATTTTAATATTTTACATGAGGGAGCATATTGATTTGGTGTATATACTCCAAAAGAGTGTAGAAAAGGGGAGAGGGGACTCAAGATGGCGCTGTGAGAACAACCCAGGATTGGAGCCCGCGTTGAATTCGCAAACGGTGAGTCAGTGCTGCATTTCCAGACTGATCTTTGTTGCCCACAGAACGGGGAAACTCCCAAGTATAAAAAGACACGGGACGCCAGGCAGTAGGTCTGCCTGGCGAAGCCGGCAGCCGGGGCGGCGGCGGCCGGCCCTACCCAGCAATCCCCACAGGGCACGCTTGTCCGGGTGCCTTGTTGAACCGGCAACCTGAGACTTGAGAGGGCTGGACTTGAGACTGAACGAGACTTGCACAGTAGCCCAGCCCAGGGGATTGCAGGGACAGATCGCTTGGGATACCCAGTGGGACGAACAAAACCGCGATTTCAAACTATCCCGGGCAGACGGTCCGAGACGCTCTGTGGGGGAGGGGCGTCCACCACTACGGAGGCAACCCGCCCCAATTGAGATACACGCCCACTACTGACGCAGCCAGCCGTTGCCGAGGCAACCCGCTCCAACTGAGATACACGCCCACTGCTGACGCAGCCAGCCGTTGCCGAGGCAACCCGTCCCTACTGAGATACACGCCCACTGCTGACGCAGCCTGCCGTTGCTGAGGCAACACGCTACAACGAAGAGACTCCGCCGCAGGGCGTGGCGGAAACCACAGCAGAGCCGGCAGGAACAGCGCGAATCACACAACAGCAGGGCGGAGCCTCGGCAGCCAAACAGTGGCTAGTCTGCCTTTGAGCTGGGCAGGACACCTGATCGGACATCCAAAAATAAAGCCCAAACCCCTCAACACAGAGCATTTGAGAAAAAAAAAAGGGTTGTTTAATGAGCTGTGTTGCCGCTGAATCAAACATAGTAGCCTAACAGCCCTGAATGAACAACAGAGTGCATAGCTCAGCAATTAAACCCCTATAAAGTACAAACTGTCTCCTCAAGCAGCTCCCTGACCCCTCTATATCCAAAAGACTGTCATTAGGCAGGCATCATCCTGGGACAAAGAGAGCAGAAAAAGAAACTGGTAGCATCCCTCGCTGTGCCACGGCTACTAGAGGTGCACCCCAGACAAGCAGGGTCTGGAGCGGACCTCAACAGTCGTACAGCGAAGGGGCTAGACTGGTAGAAGGAAAACCAAGCAACAGAAATACTTCATCATCAACATTTTGGGTGTCCACTCAGAGACCCAAACGAAAAGTCAGCAACTACGCAGACGACCAGCGGACAAATCCACAAAGATGGGAAGAAACCAGCGCAAAAAGGAGGAAAACACCCTAAACCAGAACACATCGCCTCCTAGAAAGGACCAAAACTCCTCACCAGCAAGGGAACAAAGCTGGACGGAGAATGACTGTGACGAAATGATGGAATTAGACTTCAGAAGATGGATAATGAGAAACTTTTGTGAGCTAAAAGATCATGTATTAAATCAATGCAAAGAAACTAAGAACCTTGAAAAAAGATTTGAAAAAAGATTCGAGGAAATGATAACAAGAATGGATACCTTAGAGAGGAATATGAATGAATTAAAGGAGCTGAAAAACACAATACGAGAACTTCGCGAAGCAAACGCAAGTTTCAATAGCCGAATTGACCAAGCAGAAGAAAGAATATCTGAAGTCGAAGACCAACTCAATGAAATAAAACGAGAAACCAAGATCAGAGAAAAAAGTGCAAAAAGGAATGAACAAAGTCTCCAAGAAATGTGGGACTATGTGAAAAGACCTAACCTACGTTTGATAGGTGTACCAGAAGGGGACGAAGAGAATGAATCCCAGCTGGAAAATACTCTTCAGGACATCATCCAGGAAAATTTCCCTCACCTAGCAAGACAGGTCAACACTCAATTGCAGGAAATACAGAGAACACCACAAAGATATTCCGCAAGAAGAGCAACCCCAAGGCACATAATCGTCAGATTCAACAGGGTTGAAATAAAGGAGAGAATACTAAGGGCAGCCAGAGAGAAAGGTCGGGTCACCCACAAAGGGAAGCCCATCAGACTCACAGCAGATCTCTCGGCAGAAACACTACAAGCCAGAAGAGAGTGGGGGCCAATATTCAACATTCTTAAAGAAAAGAACTTTCAACCCAGAATTTCATATCCAGCCAAACTGAGCTTCAGAAGTGAAGGAAGAATAAAATCCTTTGCGAACAAGCAAGTACTCAGAGAGTTTGTCACCACCAGGCCTGCTTTACAAGAGCTCCTAAAAGAGGCACTACACATAGAAAGGATCAATCAGTACCAGCCATTCCAAAATCACACTGAATGCTAAAGAGCTTCAACATAATGAAGAATCTACAACAACTAACAGGCAAAACAGCCACTTAGAATCAAAATGGCAGTATCAAATTCACACATAACAATATTAACCCTAAATGTAAATGGACTAAATGCACCAATCAAAAGACACAGACTGGCAAATTGGATAAAAATCCAAAACCCATCAGTGTGCTGTATCCAGGAAACCCATCTCACATGCAAGGATACACAAAGGCTCAAAATAAAGGGATGGAGGAAGATTTACCAAGCTAATGGAAAGCAAAAAAAAGCAGGAGTTGCAATTCTCATCTCTGATAAAATAGACTTTAAAGCAACAAAGATCAAAAGAGACAAAGAAGGCCATTACATAATGGTAAAAGGATCGATACAACAAGAAGAGCTAACGATCCTAAACATATATGGACCCAACACAGGAGCACCCAGATACATAAGGCAAGTTCTTAATGACTTACAGAAGGACTTAGACTCCCACACAATAATAGTGGGAGACTTTAACACTCCACTGTCAATACTAGACAGATCAACCAGACAGAAAATCAACAAGGATACCCAGGGCTTGAACTCAGACCTGGAGCAAGCAAACCTGGTGGACATTTACAGAACTCTCCACCCCAAATCCACAGAATACACATTCTTCTCAGCACCACATCACACCTACTCTAAAATTGACCACATAATTGGAAGTAAAGCACTGCTCAACAAATGCAAAACAACTGAAATCATAACAAACAGCCTCTCAGACCATAGTGCAATCAAGTTAGAACTCAGAATTCAGAAACCGACCCAGAACCGCACAGCTTCATGGAAACTGAACAACTGGCTCTTGAATGTTGACTGGGTAAACAACGAAATGAAGGCAGAAATAAAGAAGTTCTTCGAAACCAATGAGAATGAAGACACAACGTGCCAGAACCTCTGGGACACATTTAAAGCAGTCTCTAGAGGAAAGTATATAGCAATAAGTGCCCATATGAGGAGAATGGAGAGATCCAAAATTGACACCCTATCGTCAAAATTGAAAGAGCTAGAGGAGCAAGATCAAAAAAACTCAAAACCCAGCAGAAGACAAGAAATTACTAAGATCAGAGCTGAGCTGAAGGAGATTGAGACACGAAAAACCCTTCAAAAAATCAATAAATCCAAGAGCTGGTTTTTTGAAAAGATCAACAAAATAGACAGACCACTAGCCAGATTGATTAAAAATAAAAGAGAGAACAACCAAATAGATGCAATAAAAAATGATAAAGGGGAAATCACCACAGATTCCACAGAAATTCAAACCATCATCAGAGAATATTACAAACAACTCTATGCACATAAACTACTAAACCTGGAAGAAATGGATAAATTCCTGGACTCCTGTGTCCTCCCAAGCCTAAACCAGGAGGAAGCTGAAACTATGAATAGACCAATAACAAGGTCTGAAGTTGAGGCAGCAATTAAGAGCCTACCTCACAAAAAAAGCCCAGGTCCAGATGGGTTCACAGCCAAATTCTACCAGACACACAAGGAGGAGCTGGTACCATTCCTTCTAAAACTATTTCAAACAATCCAAAAAGAGGGAATCCTTCCCAAATCATTTTATGAGACCAACATCATCCTGATACCAAAACCCGGCAGAGACCCAACGAGAAAAGAAAACTTCAGGCCAATATCCATGATGAACATAGATGCAAAAATCTTCAATAAAATATTGGCAAGCCGATTGCAACAGCAAATCAAAAAACTTATTCATCATGATCAAGTAGGATTCATCCCAGGGATGCAAGGCTGGTTCAACATACGCAAGTCTATCAACGTAATTCACCACATAAACAGAACCAAAAACAAAAACCACATGATTATCTCAATTGACGCAGAGAAGGCATTTGACAAAATTCAACAGCCCTTTATGCTAAAAACCCTCAATAAACTCGGTATCGATGGAACGTATCTCAAAGTAATAAAAGCTATTTATGACAAACCAACAGCCAATATCATACTGAATGGGCAAACACTGGAAGCATTCCCTTTGAAATCTGGTACTAGACAAGGATGCCCTCTCTCACCACTCCTATTCAATATAGTACTGGAAGTTCTAGCCAGAGCAATCAGGCAAGAAAAAGAAATAAAGGGTATTCAAATAGGAAAGGTGGAAGCCAAATTGTCTCTATTTGCAGACGACATGATAGTATACCTAGAAGACCCCATCGCCTCAGCCCAAAAACTCCTGAAACTGATAAACAACTTCAGCAAAGTCTCAGGATATAAAATCAATGTGCAAAAATCACAAGCATTCCTATACACCAATAACAGACTTAAAGAAAGCCAAATCAAGAGCGAACTGCCATTCGCAATTGCTACAAAAAGAATAAAATACCTTGGAATACAACTCACAAGGAACGTAAGGGACCTCTTCAAGGAGAACTACAAACCACTGCTCAACGAAATCAGAGAGGACACAAACAGATGGAGAAACATTCCATGTTCATGGTTAGGAAGAATTAATATTGTGAAAATGGCTATACTGCCCAAAGTAATTTACAGAATCAACGCTATCCCCATCAAGCTACCATTGACTTTCTTCACAGAACTAGAAAAAACCACCATGAACTTCATATGGAACCAAAAGAGAGCCCGCATAGCCAAGTCAATTCTAAGCAAAAAGAACACAGCGGGGGGCATCACACTACCGGATTTCAAACTATACTACAAGGCTACAGTAATCAAAACAGCATGGTACTGGTACCAAAACAGAGATATAGACCAATGGAACAAAACAGAGGCACCGGAGGCAACACAACATACATACAACTATACAATCTTTGATAAACCTGACAAAAACAAGCAGTGGGGCAAGGATTCCATGTTTAACAAATGGTGTTGGGAAAACTGGCTAGCCATGTGCAGAAAGCAGAAACTGGACCCCTTCCTGACACCTTACACTAAAATTAACTCCAGATGGATTAAAGACTTAAACATAAGACCTGGCACCATAAAAACCCTAGAAGGAAATCTAGGCAAAACTATCCAGGACATAGGAGTAGGCAAGGACTTCATGAACAAAACACCAAGAGCATTGGCAACAAAAGCCAAAATAGACAAATGGGACCTAATGAAACTCCACAGCTTCTGCACGGCAAAAGAAACAGTCACTAGAGTGGATCGGCAACCAACAGAATGGGAAAAAATTTTCGCAGTCTACCCATCTGACAAAGGGCTGATATCCAGAATTTACAAACAACTCAAGCAGATTTACAGGAAAAAAACAAACAAGCCCATTCAAAAGTGGGCAAAGGATATGAACAGATACTTTACGAAAGAAGACATATATGAGGCCAACAATCATATGAAAAAATGCTCATCGTCACTGGTCATCAGAGAGATGCAAATCAAAACCACATTGAGATACCATCTCACGCCAGTTAGAATGGCGATCATTAAAAAATATGGAGACAACAGATGCTGGAGAGGATGTGGAGAAAAGGGAACACTTTTACACTGTTGGTGGGAGTGTAAATTGGTTCAACCATTGTGGAAGACAGTGTGGCGATTCCTCAAGGCCTTAGAAATAGAAATTCCATTTGACCCAGCAATCCCATTACTGGGTATATATCCAAAAGACTATAAATCATTCTACTATAAGGACACATGTACACGAATGTTCATTGCAGCACTGTTTACAATAGCAAAGACCTGGAATCAACCCAAATGCCCATTGATAATAGACTGGATTGGAAAAATGTGGCACATATACACCATGGAATATTATGCAGCAATCAGAAATGATGAGTTCGTGTCGTTTGTAGGGACATGGATGAATCTGGAGAACATCATCCTCAGCAAACTGACACAAGAACAGAAAATGAAACACCGCATATTCTCACTCATAGGTGGGTGATGAAAAATGAGAACACATGGACACAGAAAGGGGAGTACTAAACACTGGGGTCTATTGGGGGGAAAAGGGGAGGGCCAGTGGGAGGGGGAGGTTGGGAGGGATAGCCTGGGGAGAGATGCCAAATGTGGGTGAAGGGGAGAAGAAAAGCAAAGCACACTGCCATGTGTGTACCTACGCAACTGTCTTGCATGCCCTGCTCATGTACCCCAAAACCTATAATCCAATAAAAAAAAAAAAAAAAAAAAAAAGAGTGTAGAAAAGGGCATTGTATATTTTTTCATACAGATTATCATTAGAGAAATTTTGCTTTCAGCATTTGGGTAAATAGATAATATTTTTATGTTTTTCTATTCACGTAAATTTATAATTTTTGTATTTTACATTACAAAGAATATTGAGATTGTGTATATACTCCAAAAGAATGTAGAAGAGGACATTGTATATTTTTTCTAACAGATTATTTTTCGAGCAATTTTGCTTATATCATTCGGGGACATAGAGGATATTTATATTAATTTCTAACAGCGTAAATTTAGATTTTCTGTATTTTACATGAGAAAGAATATTGAGATGGTATATATACACCATAAGAGAGTAGAAAAGAGCATTTTATTTTTTTTCTAACAGAGCATCTTCCACGCAATTTTGTTTTTTACATTGGGGTGCATAGAGATTTATATTTGTGTCTAACCACGTAAATTTAGAATTTTTGTATTTTGCATGTGAGAGAAGATTGAGATTGTGTATATACTAAAAAAGATAGTTAAAAAAAGCATTGTGTATTTTTTCTAACAGAGTGTCTTTAGAGTAATTTGGTTTTTAACATTGATGTCAAAGGAAATACTTACATTTTCTCTATCCACGTAATAATAGAATTTCCATGTTTTAGAAGAGGGAATATGGAGATGGTGTATATACTTTAAAACAGAATAGAAAAGGGCATTGTATATTTTTTCTAACAGAGTATTGTCAGAACAATTTTGTTTTTAACGTTGGGGTAGAAAGAGGATATTTATATTTTTAGTAATTTTGTGTTTAACATTTGTGTTAAAATGAGTATGTATATATTCTGTAACCGCATAAAATTAGAATTTCCATATTTTACAAGATAGAGAATATTGAGTCGGTGCATATACTTTAAAACATAGTAGAAAATTGCATTGTATATTTTTTCTATCAGAGTGTCTTCAGAGTAAATTTTTTAAGGTTAAATTAGAGTATTTATATTTTCTGTAACTGCATAAATATAGAATTTTTGTATTTTACAAGACAGCCAATATTGAGACGGTGTATATACTTTAGAATAGTGTAGAAAAGGGCCTTGTATATTTTTTCTAACACAGTATTTTCATAGTAATTTACATTGTGTGTGGGGAGCAAATTTCTCAAATCCCTTTGAACATATTCTCCCTCTCCCCTGTTTTTCTCTTTGCTCACTATTGAATCATTTTCAGGTGTCTTGATTTCTTATCTTTTCCCGATGAGCATTTTAGCTTCTGTCCACTTCTACTTTCAGAATTCTTCAGCTACCAAGACCCACCTCCTCAGAGGGTTGCTGGAGATTTTAGTAACAAAATTTTCTCTGTCACATTTAGGAGACGTGCTTCCTTATCTTTATTCTATCAAGCTGGCTGAATTTACACAAAACACTTTATATCTTAGAACCAGTTTCCTCTCTGTAGAATGTAGCTAACCTCTATTCTGTGGTCACAAGGATCATCAAAATAAAAAATAATCATAGTTAATATGTGTGGCTTACTAACCATGTTCTAGAAACCATGTCAAGTGCTTTCTGCAGATGGTTCCACTTTTATTGTACTATTGGAACTATCGTCAACCCTACTTCGCAGACTACTAAATTGAGTTTCTGATCTGCTAAGCCACTTGTTTAACAATATACAGCCAGTAAGTAACAGAATGAGGATCAGCATTTGAGATAGAATATTCTACACAAAATGTACTATTACAGTGAAACTAGAGTGGTAACATCTCAGATAAGCGTTCGTGCCTGTTCACTTATCGAATCAACCGAATACATTAAATGCATTCAGGAGATTGGGAGACATTGTTTAAATTTTCCCCAAAACCCAGAAGAACTCAAAAGTACTCATTGTCTTGGCCTTATTGGTATTTGACTATGAATACAATAGATCCCACAGAAGCAAGTCTAGTAGAGTGGCCTTGGCAAAAGGCTAGGATTTAGGAGCAGGTTTAGGCAACTCAAGCCTTCTCGGCTTCCATTTTCTCATCTGTACTTTCATAATTCTGATTTTTAAGAGCACCTTTGTTGAAAGTAAAGGTTCAGTGAAACAGCACAGATGAAGTCCTTCCTATTTGGTCTGGCAGGTAGTAGTTGCTCAACACATCTTGTCTATTAATGATGACCACAATGATAATAGTGGACTAATAATGAATTGATAAAATATGATTATGTATGTTCAAATGAGTTTTCATCTCGCCCCTCTCCTCTGTTTCAGAGGCTGTATGGTTTTTATGTTCTACATTGTATGGCTTAACGTTGGCAGGTGGGGGATTTTGATAGACACATGATAAAATCAGAAGCCCCAAGACTTGTATTTTCATCACAGAAATGTATTACTTCCTTGAGTTGTGACCTGGAGAGAGTTACTTTGTCTAAGTTAACCTTACTTGTAAAAATAATCATAAATATACCTGCCCTTTCTCGTCATCTCAGCCTCTCCGCAGTCAGTGTGAGGTACCATTGGTATAGTGTATATGAAGGGGTTTGCAAACTCTGGAGTGCTGTATGTATGCTATTTTGCCTCTTCAATTGTGAGTGGTGTTTTTCTATTCTCCTTAAATGACCCAACACTACGCTCTTGGTAAAATAAATGCATTTGTGCATGAACATTTGGCAAATAATAAGAGCTGCATTTGCAAGAATTTTTCCCTTGAACAGCCAAGTGAGCCACGATGAGCTGCACTGTAGCAGTGACATTTACAATAATTTGTTCAGAAGAGCAATTGCCAACTTGCCTATTTGACTAGTATGGAGTACCATACGTTGTTTAGGGTGATGAGATCAGTAAACCAGCAATTTGGTAGAGCCATCAGAGAAGAGGATGAAAAGAAATGAATATCTGAGATCCTGAGTTTCCAATCAGATCAAGAAAAAGAAGCCTATAAGAATAGGTCCCATTTATTTGGGGGAGAATCATACACCACTTTGTATGAAGGCTTCATTTTCTAGGAATATTTTCTAATGCTTTCAAAAACATTGTGATATATGTAGGACTATTCCCATTTTACAGATGAGAAAACTGAGGCTATGAGGTTTAAGTCACTAGTCTGCTCCTTCTTCCATTCTGGTTTTTAGAAAATGGTGCCACCACCTATCCAGTCACACAAGCCAAAGTCCTATGAGTGAGCTCTGGTTTATCCCTTTCTCTCTCACTTCTCATATCCAACTTACCATTCAGGCCTGCTGATTTTAGTTCTTAAATATCCCTTAGCTTCTGTTTTTTCTTTCCATTAAAATTCTCATTGCAGCCCTTCTGTGGATTACCTCCTGGCCTTCCACCTGTGTGTCTGTGTCCATGTTGTCTCCAGTCTGTCCTCCACGTAAGTCAGACCATGCCCCATACCTCCCAGTCCTTCTTAGAATGAGGACAAACCTCCTCACCATGGCCACAGTCTTCTTTCCATTTCTCTGTCCTCATGGCGTGCCCCTCCTCTCTGCTCTGCACTGCAAAGACTGAGCATCTTGGACTGGCCAAGGTCCAGGTCCCCCTGCACCACATATTTGCCAGGAATGCCAGATCGTCCTTACTTTGCCCACTTACTGCCCACTCATGCTTCTGATCTCGGTCCCTCCCTAGGGGAAATCTTTCCTGACCTCTGTAACTAAAGCAAAGCCTTCTCCTGGGTGCTCTCATTGTTCCAGAGACCTGCCTGCACAGCACTTGTACCAGTTAAACCTTTACATTAACTGGAGTGACAGATATGTTAGTGTCCACTGCCGCCTCGCAGGAATAAAGCCAGAAAAGGTAAGGCCCTATCTGTGTGCATTTCTACAGTCTAGTGTGCTTAGTGAGATATTGTTTAAGAAGAATGAGTTGGACATGACAGCATGTCTAGAAAGTGATGGATTGAGGATTTAAACATACTTCTTTCTGGTTCTAGAGAGTTGGCTGCTAACACTATTCACTTTGGGACAGTGTCATTTCAGGACTGATAAGGGTACTTTTTGCTAAGATCAAATATATTTTGGGTCCATCAGATGAAGTTTGATAAAAGTGGGTTATTCAGAACCCACTGATAAGCAGAGCTGCCTGACCAAGATTTTCAGATTTTGCATCAAAGAGAAAAGTAATGAAAGTGGGCTGATGGGAGGGGAAGGAGGGCTGAAAAGTGAAGCAGGAACAGCTATTTCTATAGTGCCCTTGACCCTGCCTTTCTCTGTTCTTCACTCTGGCTGAAATTGACCACCCTGAGTGCGTTCAGATAATGATAAATTATCTCTGTCACACTGTGTGTGTGTGTGTGTGTGTGTGTGTGTGGAGTGTGTGTGTGTTTGGCTATGTACAAAAGAGGCAGCTTCTGTGAATAAATGAAGCCTTGTAATTAAGGAATTTGTTGTAAATGGCAAGATGCATTGGTGCTTGGTCCTTAGTACTCCTCGCTGAGGCCACATTTCCTTGAACTGGCTTGTATTTGCCACTGACACTACTAGCAGCAGGATGGAGGGGAGGAAGGGAGACACCAGGTGTTGCAATGCTTAGCGCCGGCTTTCAGCTTTGCTGCAAACTAAAACACTGACTGACTTTTGTTAACCCCCTCACCTCTTTGAGCCTCAGGTTTTTCATCTGAAAAAATCAATGATGGTTAGAATTTCTTCCGAATATGACATTCAGTTATCTCTCTCTCCATTGTGGAAGCACTGGGAGCTATTGCTCTCCTGTCTCTGGTGGCCGTTATGACTTCTGCATTATCAAGGGGCCCTCTCTAACCTAAATAACCCCCCAAAGAAATTAAGTTTGTAATCATTTCTGCCTGGGAAGTGAAATGACAAGAGAAAAGAGCTAGTTGTTAATAGCCCTGTGGATGGCGAATTAATGGGATCTGTGCAAACAGTTGCTTATAGAGCCATAATTTGCCTTTCGTTTTCCTTTGCAACTCAGAAAAAAGTGAATAATATTCAAGGAGCCTCTCATTGAACATATTTTTTAAAAACATGTCATTGGCAAAAGGGGCACTTGGTTGCTTGATTGCCATATATCTCTGAGTATGTGGAACAGTTATTTTTAGCTGGGGGTAACTAGCTGAGAAGAAAGCTGCCGCATCTTGGAGGCAGAAGAATCTTTGTATGTCTTATGTTGGCATGGAGAAAGCAAAGCGAAAGGGCAGAGTATAAAAGGTTGTTAACTAGATAAGGGGTCAGCTGCATTTCCTCTGGCTGCTCAGAGGTAAGGCCCTAAAGCAATGGAGACAACATTGTGGGTGGGAATGTGTTTTCAGGGTCTAATTAGTTTACCCAAGAAAAGCAAAAAAGAGAAAGGGCTAAAAATATGTACATTGTAAAATTCATGGCTTCATTTGCTCTTCTTTGCCTTTGAAACCTTTTTAAAACCTTATAGTAGAACAATTTGTAATCCTTGAAGCCTTTTTGCTACCACTCTTGTCAGCTTGTCTAAGGCCACCGTAACTTATCAGCTACTGGGGAAAGGCGTTTAAACTCTCTAAGCCTCCTTTGTTCCCACTGGTTCACTTAGGGGCACTAATTCCTAATGTTTCTGCCTGAGTTATTGTTTTTCAGATCCCATAATTGTTTGCATATGTGCTCTATAAGATGTGTCACCTAGCACACGTTGTGGGCAACCTCAGGTGTAGAAGTTAGGACATCTTTGTGCCTGGATTTGGCTGTTACTAACAAGACCGAACGGGGAGGAAGGGCAGAGTAGACTACTGTAGAATTTTTCTGGATTCTTTTGGTTTCTCCAGAAAATGATACTGTTCTTATATTTAAAGATAACTATCTGCCTAGGCATATTGAAATTCTAAGGTTGACACCACTTTGCATTGATCCTAGGGCAGGGTTTCAGAATTGCTGGAGCAGCATCATCCTTTTACAGTATAGATTTCAGTCAGCAGGCTGGTCATGGCCTCCTCAGTGTGCAATCTTCTTACTGATGGTGGGCGTCAGTGGGCTGGACTCACAGTTTCCATCTCTTAGGCTGGGCAGGCCCATGGTGGCAATGGTAAAACTTTCATGGGAACATACATCAGAAGTAATAAGAAATCCATCTTCTTAAAGCCTTCATAGGAGATTTCCTGAAGATATATAAAAGGCACTTCATTGATCAAATGACTCTGATGTTTCCCCTCACTGGAAGAAATTCAGGTCACCAGCCCACTTAAAATCATTGTGTTCTCCTTTTGCAGTAACCTCTGCTCATATAATTTCTTTATGGCATATTACATACTATTAACTTAATATCCTGATTAGTGGAGCTAGCAAACACTCAGTATCACTATAAACTGCAGTATCATAACTGACTTCCTTTAAAAATCATCTAATGTTTCTTTAAAATCACTGGTGCTTTTGTAAAGTAGTTCATATTTAGGAATATGAACATTTTATCATGCTGGAAAATTATTTGAATTCCTTTTCATTTAAAACCTATAGCTTTCTATTTAATCTAGCTTTCACAAATATTTTATTTGCCCACTATAGAAAAATCGAGTTTAGAGATAAATGTAAAGTCACTCATAGCTCCATCCAAAAGTCAACAACTCTTCATATCATTTTTTTTTCTTGTTCTCAGTATTTTTGCTGAATCTATGTTTCGTAGAGTTTCATCATATGTCAGATAAAACTGCATATATATGAGTTTTTAAATAATACATTTTTATTGTCATAAATGAAATACACATTTAATATGGTATGACTAGGACATATAGAGAGATATAACAAAGAAAATTAAAGTCATTTAAAATCTTACCAAATCAAATAACCATAAACCTTTCGATGTATTTTCTCCGAATACTTTTTCCTATGCCTTTTATATTTTCTTGATTATCAAGTACTTCAAGCGTATAGAAAAGACAGAAACTAATATAAGCAGCAATGGAAAATTTTAAAATATGGGTATTTTTCTGCATGTGTTTCAGATTGTTTAGTTTTTGTTGTCCTTTGCCCTCCCCACGTGTCCCTTTATTTTCCTGGCAAAACAAAGCATTACAGATATAGTTGCAGCTTCCTGTACTCAATTTTATTTTTCTAAAACTTATTGATATTGAAATGTCTACCTCTGGTCTACTTACTTTCCCTGCCCAATAATACTTTACCATATGGAAATACCACGATGTACAATTACATGCATAGTGCCATATACATTTGTTTACAGGTTTCTTGGGAAGAATCTCTCTTACTGTGTTCCCAGAAGAGGGATTGGTAAATTGTAGGGGAGGCTTGTCTTCATTTTTACTATGAATTTCCCATTGTTTAAAGTAGTTGTAACAATTGGTATTCCCACAGGAAATGTGGGGAAACTTGTTTTGTGTTTGGCTTCACTTGATATTCCTAGGCTTTTACTTTTTGTTTGTCAATCTTATGAATGTAAAATGGTATGTTTTAAATTATATTGTGCGCAGACCTTATTCGGGACACATATAACCTTTCTCATGCACCACTGTCATGGATTTGTTTTCAATTTAACTCATTTATTACGCACGGAAAATTGTGAGGTTTCTCAAAGATGACGATGAGAACTGCTGATGGATTTGCTGCATTAGATCCACCCTCTCCAGCTCTGGCCCTCTAGTGTCAGTATTTCTGCCTTCCATTTATAGTGCTTCCTCTTTTCAGGTTCTGGGAACATTCTGGCTGTAGAAATCAGTTGCAGTAATAGGAAGAACTTTTACTAAAGTGACTTACTTGTCTTCTTACCTAGTAATTATGCAGACTGTAAAATATATTTATGAAAAAATTCAAGTTATATACAAAACCAGACACTACCAAAGTATATACAAAGTTCATGATCCCTTTTATTTTTCTCTTCTTCCTCTTCCAATATATAACCACTTGTAGAGAGCCCCTACTATTTCCTTTGTATTTATGTTTATGTCCAAATGCAATAGATATTCTCTAACATATCTCCTTGGATCCATGAGAAGAAGGTGAATGTAATTTTTAAAAATGAATATGATATCTCTACATTAGCACAGTATGGCATTATACGGAAATAAGAGAAAGAATCTAACTCTTCCATGGACATTTAGGTTGCTGGTAGTTTTCTATTATTTTAAACAGTGTTGTGGAAAACATTCTTGTAAATGTCTTTGGACATCGATGTGAAAATTGTCTTAGGAGATATTTGTAGAAATGCTATTTACATGGTCTTTTTTGCCTACTTTATTCATTTTATTTAGAACATTTTATAGAACTTTAGGAATTGGTGACTTCTAAGTAGGTGTAAAACACAGTACCGGGCCAGGCATGGTGGCTCACGCCTGTAATCCCAGCACTTCGGGAGGCCGAGGCAGGTGGATCACGAGGTCAAGAGATCGAGACCATCCTGGTCAACATGGTGAAACCCCATCTCTACTAAAGATACAAAAAATTAGCTGGGCATGGTGGTGCGTTCCTGTAGTCCCAGCTACTTGGGAGGCTGAGGCACGAGAATTGCCTGAACCCAGAAGGCGGAGCTTGCAGTGAGCCGAGATCACGCCATTGCACTTCAGCCTGGTTGGCATGAGCGAAACTCTGTCTCAAAAAAAAAACAAAAAACAAAAAAAACCACAGTACCTGGATTCTCTGAGCTTTATGTTCTGTTTGAAGCAGGGGAAGTGACAGTAACTACCTGTTAGGGTGATTTTGAGGATTAAATGAGATACTGTGTACAAAGTTTATAGCATGGGTTTTGGATCACAGCAGAGACTAAAAAGTTCAGTTTTGCCTCCTCTTAGTCGGTCCCGAACCCAAATATACTTTTAAATATTCTTTCAGCACAGATTTTAAAGTTTGATAGAAATAGAATTATATTGTGATCACTCCATATGTAAGGTTTCTTTTAGTCAAGAAAATGTTTTTGATATTCAGCCATGTTGTTGCACATGTCAATAGTTCTTTCCTTTTTTATCCTCCTATCTCAGGTCTTAAAAAAGGAATACTGCAAAAAAAATGAAACAATATTTCCACTTGTATTCGGTTTTGGTCTACAGTTGACATTGTTCTCAAGTATCACTAACAGGTTCCCATGGAGAGAAAAATTTATTTTCTGTCCACAACATAACAGGAATTATAACAGATGCAGAAGGCCTACTAGCCCTGTGTGAAAATCATCATGTTGACTATATTTCTCAAAAGTTAAACTCAGGTGTAGGGGCAGCTGTCAGTCTTTGTTTCCTCACTATCAATCCCACCACTTTTATTTTTTCATGTGGGTAAAAATAATAATGACTGTAAGAACAATGAAAAAATAATAAAAGGACAGTAAAAAGGTTGAATGCACTGGCTGTGGCAGGGAGCAATCAGAAATGGTTTGTTATTTCCCTTCACTTTATCAAAGTTGCTACGTGGTCTCATTCTTACCCACCTGTTGGGTAGAATCTTTGATATTTTCTATTTCACTGAGCAATTTAAGATATTAAGAAATTCTGTCTAGTTCAAAAGAGGAGCAGAAAACCAAGCACCACACTTTCTCACTCATAATTGGGAGTCGAACAGTGAGAACACATGGACACAGGGAGGGAACAACACACATTGGGGCCAGTTGGGGGTCAGAGGAGGGTGAGACGGGGAGACCATTAGGACAAATAGCTAGTGCATGTGAAGCTTAAAACATAGATGAACGGTTGATAGGTGCAGCAAAGCACCATGGTACACATATACCTATATAATAAACCTACACATTCTGCACCTGTATCCTGGAACTTCAGAAAAATCCTGTTTAGTTTAATTTCCAAACTCAAAAATCTCATTCAGCTGAAAACTTAACCCTTTTTTACATATTTTAACACATAAAATCATCAACAATGAAAACAGGTAGAGGTTGATCATCTCTGATCCATAAACCCCAAAATCCAAAATATTCCAAGATCTGAAATTCATCCACATCGATGGCTGAGATAGCGATATGTGTGCTTTCTGATGGTTCAATGTATACAAACTTTGATTCGTGCACAAAATTGCTAAAAATATGTAAAATTTTATTTGCGTTATGTGTATGAGGTGTGCGTAAACATAGGTGAATTTTGTGTTTAGACTTCAGTTATACCTTTAAGATATCTCTTTATGTATATGTAAATGTTCCAAAATATGAAAAAAGTTTAAAATCCAAAACACTTCTAGTCTTAAGGAATTCAGATAAGGAATATTCAACCACTACATCTAATAAGTCATGGATACTTTAAAATGAAATTTTAAAAGTATTTAAAGAGTCCAAAAGACATCAGGAGAAAAGGGACAGAACAAAAAGTGGGGAAGGGGATGCAAACAAAAACAAACAAAATAATGAAACAAACCATTAAATTGTAAGCTTGAATCCAATTACATCATTCAACCACTAATAAATCTATATTTAATAACGTTAAATGTTAATGAATCATACCGCATACTCCAATTAAAGTGCAGAGATTGCCAGAATTGATTTTAAAAACCCACAAGATTCAGTGCCGTATATGAAATATACAATTTGAATAGAAAAAAAAAGACGAATAGACGTAGGTCTAAATAAATAAATTTGAATTTTTTTAAGACAGTGTCCTACTCTATCTCCCAGGCTGGAGTACAGTGGTGCAATCTCTGCTCACTATAAACTCCGCCTCCTGGGTTCGAGCAATTTTCCTGCCTCAGCCTTTTGAGTAGCCGGGAATACAGAAACCTGCCACCACGCCTAGCTAAATGTGGGGGTATTTTTAAGAAAGCTGGGGTTTCACTGCATTGGAAAGGCTTGTCCTAAACTTTTGACCTCAAGTGATCTACCTGCCTCAGCCTCCCAAAGTGCTGGGATTGCAGGTGTGAGCCACTGTACCTGACCCTAAATGAGTACATTTAAAATGATATACTATGCAAACAGTCAGTAATGGAAGTGTGAAGAAGCTATATTAATACAAAATAAAATATGCTTAAGTCAAAACAGTATTTCCAAAGATAAAGAGGGACAGTTCATGATTACAGAAGAGTCATTTCATCAAAAAAATGGATTAAAAATAATTTGTGCGTCAATTTGCACAAAACAAAATTGAACTAAAGGAATAAACAAACAATCCACAATTTTTATTGGCGATTTTAATACCCATCTCCCAAGCAATTGATAGATAAACTAGACAAAATCTTAGTCAAGATGCAGATGACCTGAACAACACCCTCCACCATCTTAAACAAACCAATGGAAGACGACACCCAATAACCACAGAATACTGTATGTTTCAAGTACACGTAGTGTTCACTAGGATAGGTCACATGCTAGGTCGTAAAAGAAGACTGAATAGATTAAATCAAATTGAATTCATGCAGTGTATGTTACCTGACCACAATAGGATTAAAACAGAAATTAACAATAAGAGAACTAGGAAAGTTCCAAGTACTTGGAGATTAAATATAATACACAAGGCCAAGAAGAAATCAAAAGGTAGAATATAAAATATTTTATTCTAAGAGATAATCAAAATACAACATGCCAACACTTATGAATTACAGCTATGGGAGTTCCCAGAGGGAAGTATAGTCGTACATGCTTATACTGCAATAGAAGAAAAAGAGAAAGGTCTAAAATCAATGACGTAAATGTTCACCTAAAGAAGATTGAAAACACACACACACACACACACACACACACACACACGCACACGCACACAGCAAAGAAAACTCCAACGAAGTAGTAAGAAGGAAACAATAAAGGTAAAAGTGCAGAGATAAACCAAATTGAAGACAGACAAAATAATAGAGAAAACTAACAAAGCAAAGAAGCTGGTTGTTTTAAAATATCAACATTAATAAACCTTAAGCTACTCTTATCATGAAAAAAAGAGAGGAAACACAAATGGTCAGTATCAATATCAGAAGTGAAAGCGAAGTGAAACTATCACTACAGATCCTGCAGACGTGAAAAGGATAATAACAGACTATCATAAACAACGTCATGGTGACAAATTCTGCAACTTAGATGAAATGAACAAAGTATCTGAAAAATACAACAAAAACTAACACAAATTTTGCAGAAAATGTGTCTGGGAAAATTAAAAGATACATTAAACAAAAGAATATGCAAGCCACAGCCTGACAGAAAATGGTCATAAATCTATTTTCAGTAAAGAGCCTGATTTCCAGAATACATAAAGCAGTTTTATAACCTGAAAATAAGGCTGGGCACAGTGGCTCACACCTGTAGTGCCAGTACTTTGGGAGGCCGAAGAGGATGAATGGCTTAAGGCCAGGAGTTTGAGACTAGTCTGGGCAACATGGTGAGACCCTGACACCTAGTATAAGTACAAAAAATTAGCCTTGTATGTTAACTAATATCAATACAAAAAGTTAGCCTGGTATCAGCTAATTGGGAGACTGAGGTGGGAGTATCGCTTGAGCCCAGGAAGCAGAGGCTGTAGTGAGCCAAGGTTGCACCATTGCCTTCCAGCCTGGATGACAGAACAACTAAAAGAAAAAAAGAGAACAATTCCTGTTTAGAAGGGGAAAAAATTTGAGGAGCCACTTTGCAAAGATAATATACAAGTGGGACAAAATGGTTAACATCAAGGAAATGCAGATTAAAACCACAGTGAGATACTACTACACACCCCACAAAATAACTAGGTTGGGAAAGACTAAACACCAAATGTTGGCAAGAATACAGCACAACTATAACTATTGCTAATGGGACTATAAAACAGTACAACTACTTTGTCAAATTTCTGGAATTTTCTTATAGAACGAATATACATCTCATCTATAATAAATGTCCGAGTTAGGAATCTACCCCAATTAGTGAAAATACATGCTAATAAAAATACTTATAGAAGACCACAATAGCTTTACTCATAATAATCAAAAGTTGAAAATATTTCTGGTGACCACAAATAGAGGATCAGGTAGCGAACTACGTTATTTCATAGCATGAAATACTACTCAGCAATAAAAATGAAAGAGATACTGATATGTGTAACCTGACTGATAAATATAAAAATTATTTTGTGGACTGAAGGGAGCCTTATATATAGGGTTATCACAACATGATTCAAGTTATGTGGAATTTCTAAAGTTGGCAAACTTAGTCTACGATGAAAAAAATCCAAGGGTACAGAGCTGGAGACTGAGACAAGTCATGAGGAAACTTTCTGGGATTGTATTAGTCCGTTTTTTCACTGCTGATAAAGACATACCTGATACTGGGTACTTTATTCAAAAAAGGTTTAAGGGACTCACAGTTGCACCTGGCTGGGGAGGCCTCATCATCACGGCAGAAAGTCAAAGGGACATCTTACATGGTGGCAGACAAGAGAGAAATGAGAAACAAGCAAAAGGGCTTTCCTCTTATAGAAGCATCAGCTCTTGTGAGACTTATTCACTATCACAAGAACAGTATGGGGGAAACTGTCACCATGATTAAATTCTCTCCCACCAGGTCCCTCCCACAACACGTGGGAATTCTGGGAGCTACAATTCAAGAAGAGATTTGGGTGAGGACACAGCCAAACCATATCAGGGATTATAGTAATGTTCTTTTTTTGATAGAGTTTTGGGTTACACATATGTATACTTTTGTCAAAATTCGGTAAATACATACTTAAAATTGTTGCATTTCATCATTTGTAAACTTTACACCAAAAGGAACAAAAAAGGTACCAAACTCTAGTTAATGCACGTTGAGTTACTGACGTCTGCAATTTACTTTAAAATGCCTCAAAACTATAATGGATTACTGGATGGATAGAAAGATGGATCTATGGATGGACATGAGATAAAACAAGACTCCAAGTTGGTGAAGATACAGTTAAAGTGTTCACTGTAAAGTTTTTTCAACTTTGCTGTACGTTCATAAATGTTCATGATAAAATATCAACGAAAACAATTTTCATCCCTCCTCCTCTGTGACAGCCTCAGCCTGAGAAACCCACAGTGGGAAGGGAAAGGAGGGCAGTGTGTTTGTTTATGACCACCCACCCTCACTTCTTAGCAGTGCTTTCTGGCTCTTCTAGGGTTGGATAGGGGCAGGGAGAAAGGAGAGACAGAGGAACAGATAGGGCCTTATTGAATAGTTCAGCTGTATTATGGTGTCACATTTTAGGAGCAGGCATGCAGTTTTGGGCCCTTTCTCATGCGTTCCTGAGAAATTCTCCTGGTAGGGATCTCTGACAGCAGTTCACTACCTCAGGTAATACAGTTTCTAGGAAGCCACTAAGAGCCCTCCTATCACCTGCCTCTGGGGGTCCTGGGCAGCCTCTTCCTTACCCCTGGCAGGAAGCTTTTCAGGGCAGCGTCCTCCTTAAAATCAATGGTTTTCTCTATTATGGAATTCCTATTTGGTCCATATAAATCATGCAAACACCTTTGTTTGGCTTAACTTGAAGTATGGGCCACTCCCAGCTCCAGTCTTTATCGCTTCTATCTGCCCCATTATTTCAACTTGGCCACAGCCTTTTGCCTTTGGATTGTATTCAGGTGGGATAGCAGTTCCCATGTTCTCCAGCCTTCAGGGACGTGAGCTAATCGGTTTGAATGGTTAATTAGAAGTTCCTGTTCAGGCAGCTCATTAGCTTTAAAATGAAGCAGCAGCATTTTCCCATCCATGAGAATTGGGTGAGGAGGGAGTTCATACAACACACAACCCTTTCAAAAGTCTTCAGTGTAATTAAAAAAAAATGCCCAGCGTGGTGGCTCACATCTGTAATCCCAGTACTATGAGCAGCTCAGGTAGGCAGATCATAAGGTCAGGCTTTGGAGACTACCCTGGCACACATGGGGAGACGCTGTCTCTACTAAAAATTCAAAAATTAGCTGAGTGTAGTGGTGGGCCCCTGTAATTCCAGCTACTCAGGAGGCTTAGGCAGGAAAATCACTTCAACCTGAGATGCAGAAGTTGTAGTGAGCCGAGATCATGCCACTGCACTCCAGCCTCGGGAACAGAGCAAGACTCTGTCTTAAAAAAGAGAATTTTTAGTCCTGTCCTATAAAGGTAAGAGGTAGATAATAACCTATTCTGGCAAAACGGGTTATTGCCCACACCATTTGAAAAGTCTAGAACCTTATTGTAAATGAAAGGATTCTTGACAACTACTGTTTGGCGCTTGATCTTTGACTCCAATGCCAAACTTGGAGAAGACAGCATGTTTCCACTGTTCTGAAAACAGTAGCTAATCTGTGCTTCCCTTTGCTGTCTCGAGTATAGTAAAACATTTATGAGGTACAGAGGCTTGCAGAAAAGTATTTTAGAAGTGGAGTCAGAACTCTACTGTGGAAAGGGGGCTGAGAGAATCATGAATCCGATTCCTTCTCTTGCCAGAGGAGACTCAGATTTGTGATGTGGTTTCTCTGGGTAAACATGAGTAAGTAACAGAAGAGATCAGTAAAACTCTGGTCCACTGCTTAGAAATTAGTGTTTTATGACCTCCCCTCTGCCAAGGAAATAAGCATGAAGACAGCGCTTTTCCTCCCACTATTTTTAAAACTCAGATGAGCAGGTGTTCTGTTGCTCCACGTGGTGCGCTTTGAACTGAGAGGGACTGAGCACGGAGAAGCCAGATTAGCACTGCCCCCACCCCGGGCCACCTGAAACTCATCATGCTGCTTTCTTTGGAGCGGCTGCCAATTTAAAAGAAGACTTAAGGGGTTTCATTTGGCTCTGTGATTCTGCTGGAAGGAGGCCTGAGTAAGGTTGAGCTGAGGTTGCAGAGGAAAGGAGCCGTTCGTCCCACAACCTGAACAAAACAGAACTATGATGAAGCAGCATTGTCCATCTGAGGTAATACCCAAGGTACATTGCCTCATGTCAAGAAAATCAAGGACGTGAATACACATGGAGTGAGGTTAAGAATGGAGGTTTTACAGGCAAAAGAAGAAAAGAGAACATCTCTCTCTTCTGCAGAGAGAGAGAGGGGCTTCTGAGTGTGTTTTCTGGTTTTCTGGTGAACTGCACAAGGTTTTATAGACTTGTTGAGGAGGTGGTGTTTGATTTACATAGGGTCCAAATATGGGTTGGACCAGGTGAGAGCTTTACGTAGCTCGTGAAGAAGCTGGCTATCCACCCGAATCTTCTTATGCATATAGGTTTTCTACTTGGCCAGTGCATGTTGTCTGTCCCTTACTGCACTTGTGGTTGATAAAGAAAAAGGAAGATAAAGCCGTCAGGTTGAGCATGCCTGGCACCCAGGTAGCCTTCTATTGTTACAGCTGCTGGCATTCACCTGTGCAAGCTTCCAGCTCGCTTGTCTATATCTGCAGCTCGATTTTACAGGCTGCTCTTTGTTAGAAATGGTTTTGGGGCTGCTTTTTATTCAAAGAGAAACCTTACCAAAGACTTCCTTACCCTCAATCTTTGACTAAATAATTTCTTTAGAACTCCTGTATCAATGGGACTTCTGGATTACAGTTGAAGTAGTTTTGGCTGATCATCAACTCTGCCTCCACTTAATAGTGAATGCTTTTATTTTCGATGTTTCAAGGAGGGTCTCTTTGCTTCTTGCCCTTCTTCAGAATAGCAGTGTGGAAATTGCATTTAAGAATACCTGTTGGGCACAGTGGCTCACACCTGTAATCCTAGAAATTTAGGAGGCTAATATGGGAAAATTGCTTCAGGCCAGGAATTTGAGAGCAGTCTGGGCAACATAGCGGTACCCCATCTCTCAAAAAAAATTACTGGGTGTGGGGATGCATACCTGCTACCCTGTTGGCCCAGCTTCTGTCAGGAGGCCATGGCAGAAAGGTCACTTGAGCTCAGGAGTTTGGGGCTGCAGTGAGCTATGGTCATGCCACTGTACTCCAGCCTGGGTGCCTCCATCTCTTGAAAAACACAACGAAAACCAACAAAAGCCCACTTTCTATCTGGAATGGGAACCGGTAGAGACTTATGACAGTGAGTGACTCAGAGGCAGAGCAAACGTTTGGCCACAGTTTTAATGGTGCAATTTGAACGTTGTGTTTGTCCTACTGACCAAGGCTGTGGCTGTCTTAGGTTCCTCCATATGGTCTGGCCTTGGAGGAGAAGAAACTGTTCTTGTTCAACACTTTCTGTTTGTGGAGCCCAAGATAAGAACTTTATGTTTGTTTCACAGATGAGAGGGTGCTAAATAGCTTGCTTAGAATTACACAAGTCAGAGGTAGGAGGGCCACGTTCTTTAACCAGTTTGTGAGTAGATGTCTTCCCAAGAACGTACAGCTGATGGCATAATGCTGACCTTAAGCCTAGGTTAATCCAATTGATGTTTAATGAAAAGCAATAGATTTCCTCGTGTAGCCCAAGAAAGAGCCACTTGACTACAGCTAATCGGTGAGAGAAATTCCTCTATCAAAGGAATAGGTGATCAGAATTCATGGGCAGCAATGGGACATAGGAATGTGGAAATGAGAGGTGTGGGCTCCAGGGATGCTGGAGAAAACTCCTCCTCCAGTATTCCCTAACTCTCGAATGCTGCTGTCTTTTCAATACAAATACAAACCCACTCTGTGGTTTTGCACTGCCCCGTGCCCTGAATCTCTTGTTTGTGGACTGTATCCTCCAGTAACTTATTCAAGCAAGGATACACTGAAGCAAATTGTTCTGAAATATGAATTTATTTCTTCTTACACTTACATGACTGGTGGGGCATAGAATTTTTGATTGAAAATAATTTCCCATTCAAGTTTTAAAGATACTGCTCCATTATTTCCCAGCTTCTGGTAATGCTGTTGAGAAGCCTGAAATCATTCTGATTTTTGATTCTTTGTAAATACTGTTTTTTAAAAAACTTTTCTGAAAACTTAGGAGAGCAGTTTTCCTTTGTCATATATTGCAGATTTTCAAGACAATGTTCCTTGGTGTGAGTTTGTGTTCATGTGTTTAAACCTAGGAGGTTATGTTATTCAACTTGAGAAGTTGCCTTTTTTTTTTAACTTTTATTTAAGTTCAAAGGTTCAAGCACAGGTTTGTTATTTAGGTAAAGTCTGTCATGAGGTTTGTTGTACATATCATTTCATTACTCCGGTATTAAGCCTAGTCCCATTTAGTTGTTTTTCCTGATCTTCTTCCTTCTCTCATTCTCCACTCTCTGAAAGGCTCTAGTGTGTGTTGTTCTTCCGCCTGTTGTATGTTCCTGTGTTCTCATCATTTAGCTCCCACTTGCAAGTGAAAATATCTGGTATTTGGATTTTGTGTTCCTGCATTAGTTTGCTAAGAATAATAGTCTCCAGCTCCATCTGTGTCCCTGAAGAGAACATGATCGCATTCTTTTGTGGCTGCCTAGTGTTTTTTGTTGTATATGTACCACATTTTCTTTATCCAGTCTACCATTGATGGGCATTTAGCTTGATTCCATATTTTTGCTATTGTGAACAGTGCTGCCATGGACATATGCGTGCACATGTCTCTATAACAGAAGGATATATATTCCTTTGGGTACATACCTAGTAACCCATTACTAGGTTTGCTGAATCAAATGGTATTTCACTCTTTAGGTCTTTGAGGAATCGTGACACTTTTTCACAATGGCAGAACTAATTTGCATTCCCGAATACAGTGTGTAAGTGTTGTTTTTCTCTCTAACCTTGCCAGTATGTGTTTTTTTTTTTGCTTTAATAATTGCCATTATGACTGGTGTGAGATGGTATCTTATTATAATTTTCATTTGCATTTCTCTAATAATCAGTGATGTTGAGCTTTTTTAATATGATTGCATGTTGCATATATGTCTTGTTTTAAAAGTGTCTGTTTATGTTCTTTGCCCACCTTTTTATGGGTTGTTTTCCTCTTGTAAATTTAATTTCTCTACCGATGTTTGATATTAGATTTTTGTGGAATGCATAGTTTACAAACATTTTCTCACATTCTGTAGGTTGTCAGTTTTCTCTGTTGATAGTTTATTTTGCTGTGTGAAAGTTTCTCATTTTAATTTGACCCCAGTTTTCAATTTTGCTTTTGTTACCTTTTCTTTTGGCATGTTCATGATGAAATCTTTGCCTGTGCTTATGTTTTGAATGGCATTGTCTCGTGTCTTGTAGAGCTTTTATAGTTTTTGGTTTTACATATCAGTGTTTAATCTATCTTGAGCAAATTTTTGTATGTAATGTAAAGAAGGGGTCTAGTTTCAGTCTTTTGCATATGGCTATCCAGTTATCCTGGCATCGTTTATTGAATAGGGAGAATCTTTTCCCCTTGCTTGTTTTTGTTAAGTTTGCCAAAGATCAGATAGTTGTAGAAGCTTGGTTTTGTTTCTGGATTCTCTATTCTGTTCCATTAGTCTATGTGTTTGTTTTTGTACCAGTACTATGCCGTTGTTTCCTGTAGCCTTGTAATGCAGTTTGAAGTCTGGTAGCGTGTCACTTCCAGCTTTGCTCTTCTTGCTTAGGATTGCCTTGGCTGTTTTTGGTTCCACATAAATTTTTCAAAAGCTGGTTTTCTGAAAAAAATAATAAAACTCAACCTACTTCTTAACATTTTTCAAGAACCCAAATGAAATCATGACTGCTCTTGGAGATGGCACTCTGTATGTTTCAATTTACTACCCAGTAACTGGTCTACTAAAATCATACTGGTTAAAAAATAATAAACTTGAAGCTAGACCAATGAAGGAGAAAGAGAAGAGATTCAAATAACCACCATCAAAAACAATAAGGGCAATATTACCACTGACCCCACAGAAATACGAACCACCCTCAGAGAATATGATGTACAACTGTAGGCACTTTTTTTTCTTTAATTTTGAGATGAAGTTTTGTGCTTGTTGCTCAGGCTGGAGGACAATGGTGAGATCTCGGCTTAGTGCAACCTCTGCCTCCTGAGTTCAAGCTATTCTCCTGCCTCAGCTTCCTGAGTAGCTGGGATGACATGCATGTGCCACCATGTCTGGTTAATTGTGTATTTTTAGTAGACATGGGGTTTCTCCATGTTGATCCAGCTGGTCTTGAACTCCCAATCTCAGGTGATCAACTTACCTTGACCTCCCAGAGTTCTGGGATTGCAGATGTGAGCCGCTGAACCTGAAAAAATTGAGAAATCTAGAAGAAACTGATAAATTCCTGGTCACAACCACCCTCCCTGAGATGCAAGTTTGGTTTAACATATGCAAATTGATCAATGTCATCGTCACATAAACAGAACTAAAGAAAAAAATTACCCACATGATGTTCTCAATGGATGCAAAAACAGCTTTTGATAAAATTCAACTTTCATGTGTGTTAAAAACTCTCAATAAACCAGGTATTGAAAGAACATACCTCAAAATAATAAGAGCCACATGTGACAAAACCACAGCCAGCATCATACTGAATGGACGAAAGCTGAAAGCATTCCCCTTAAAACTTGGCACAAGATAAAGATGCCCTCTCTCCCCACTCCCATTCAGCATAGCTTTGAGGGTGTTCTTTGCTCTTGGATTTCTAATTCTTTTAATTGTGATGTTGGGTAGTTAACTTGAGATCTCAGTTTTGTTTTTGAGATGGAGTGTTGTTCTCTCAACCAGGCTGGAGTGCAGTGGTGTGATATGGGCTCACTGCAACATTTATCTCCTGGGTTCAAGCAGTTCTGCCTCAGCCTCCTGAGTACCTGGGATTAGAGGTATGTGCCACAACACCAGCTAATTTTTGTATTTTGAGTAGAATGGGGTTTCACCATGTTGGTCAGGCTGGTCTCAAACTCCTGACCTTGTAATCTGCCCGCCTTGGCCTCCAAAAGTGCTGAGATTACAAGAGTGAGTCACCGCAGCTGTCCCGAGTTCTCACTTCTCGATGTGAACATTTAGTACTATAAATTTCTCTCAACACTACTTGACTAGCTGCATCCCAGAAACTCTGGTAAGTTGTACCTTTGTTCTCATTACTTTCAAAGAACTTCTTAAACTTCTTGATTTCTGCCTTAATGTCATTATTTACCCAGGAGTCATTCAGGAGCAAGTGACTCAGTTTCCATGTAAGTGTATGGTTTTGAATGAATTTCTTAGTCCTGATTTCAAATGTGATTGCATTTGCTTTGTGACCTAAGGTATCTTCTATACTTATGAATGATCTATGTTTTGAGTTGAAAAAAATGTGTATTCTGCAGTCACTGTATGAAATGTTCCTTGAATATCAGTTCCATTTGGTCTGTAGTAAAGATTAAATTTCATGTTGATTGGTTGGTTTTCTATCTGGAAGATCCGTCCAGTGCTGCAAGTTGGGTGTTGTAGTCTCCAGCAATTACTGTGTTAGGGTTTATCTCTCTCTTTCTTATTTGCTGCGTGTGTCTGTTCTTTTTTCTCTCTCTCTGTCTGTCTCTATTTCTATCTTTGGAATTCTGATCATTTTAGTGTTGAACCTGTTCAAATTTTCTTCCGGATTTCAACTTTTTTCTTATCGCTATTTCTGGAAGACATAAGGTTCATCTACTCAACTTTGTTGTCTTACTATTCTAACAAGAATTTTTCACAAGTTCTGCTGTCATATTTTTAATTTCTAAGCGTTTACTTTTTCTTTAAATTTGGTTCTTGTTTTATGAAAATGGTAACACTTTTATGTCTTCGAGAACATTCATATGGGTTTCAGAAGGTCTTATCTCCTAGCACAGTCCTCATTCAGGCTGCATTTATGTGTCTTCTTGCTCTGGTCTCGGCCATTCATGTTAGAAGCTTTGCTCAGATGCCTGGTGACCCTTAGCTGTCTGTGTCTGTTAGAAAAAAATGGAGCACTGAAAAGCTAAAAGCTGATGGAAGTTCTGTGATTGTAAGATTTTGTGGGCGGTGGCCTTGCTGGGTCAGACCTTTTCTTCTTGAGAAAGAGAGATTCTCTCTAGAGAAAAATCATCTTAACTTCTGACCAAGTGCATCTGCCACCCTCATTGGAACTCAGTGGTAGGAAAACCTGGAGCATCTCAGTGTTCAGTGTGTACATTTAAGCACTTGTGTCTAGAGAGCTCCTGCCTAGAGACACCAAATTTTACTGTATAGAGAGGAAACCTTCACCCTGCCACCACCGTGGGATGCAGGCACCGATTCTAGAAAGAGGATCTGGGATCTACCTACTACTGAAACATAAATTCCCTAGGTAAATTTAGCTGCCAACTCTTGAACCCTTGGGGATCCTGGTTGCCTTCCTGCCACTGGCTTGGGATTTAGCATCTATGGGTCTACTGTCAGGTGTCACTGACAGCTTCTGCTTGCCAGTTTTCTATATGCTGAAGGGATTGTCTTTATTTTCTTTTATCTTTGGTGGTTTATTTATTTTTAATCATCCCGTGTTAATGTGGTTTAATGATGGAGTGAAGGCATATGCAGGTATTCAACCAAACATCTTAGCTGAAGTCTGTGTATTTCTCTTGTAGTAAAATCTTGATCATTCTATGTTTCGGTTAATCAAATTTTTATATATGCATTCTGATTTGGGGATGATGTGAGGGAAGAGAGAGAGAAAGAAAGAGAGACTCAGACGGACAGAGACAGGGTGAGAGAGAGAGGCTACTGTGACAAATCTGTGTGTCTGTGTATTTGGAAGTCAATAGGAATTTAGCCCTGTTTTCTGTCTAAAAAGCAGGAGTGTCCAGACAATGGATCTTGAACTAGGCTAAGAATCTTTGAGGCAATGGCGCAGATCCAGTTGTGTTCAATTTTTAGTCCTTAGGCTGAAAGGGAAAATAACGTAAAACACATTTTAAAAAATTTCTGGCTGGGCACGGTGGCTCAAGCCTGTAATCCCAGCACTTTGGGAGGCCGAGTTGGGTGGATCACAAGATCAAGAGGTCGAGACCATCCTGGTCAACATTGTGAAACCCTGTCTCTGCTAAAAATACAAAAAATTAGCTGGGCATGGTGGTGCGTGTCTGTAATCCCAGCTACTCGGGAGGCTGAGGAAGGAGAATTGCCTGAACCCAAAAGGCGGAGGCTGCGGTGAGCCGAGATTGTGCCATTGCACTCCAGCTTGGGCAACAAGAGCGAAACTTCATTTCTAAAAAAAAAAAAAAAATTTCTGAAAGTGGTGTTTTCTGATTTTTCCTCAGATAATTAGATATAGAAGGTAGCCATACATTTTTGGCTAACTCAGCATTCGTTGCTCCATTCAGCGAATTCATCTTTATATTCATGTTCTTTCTCTCCAGCTTAATATCCAAAATTTAAAAGTGAGGAATGCAGAATAGTTGAACTAAAAGAAACAGATCAACCACAACCTGCCTCTTCTTCCTCTCACCCAAAGAAAACCATTGTTAACATTTTGCTATATTCTCTTTATGTACTTTTCTCAGGTACTTTTATTCGAATATATTTTTGATCATAAAATTGTCTTAGACAATAAGTTGTCAGAGAAGAACACCCACTCTTTTTACACTCCAGGCTTCCAGCTTGAAGGTGACTGACTTGGGAATCCTGTATTTTAACAAGATATGACGTTGATATGGAATCTTTTATTTGACTGTTCTGAGGTGTTCTCTTTTTAGCATACTCTCCTTCATCCCCTCGTTCCCTGCTATACACACACGTACACATTCACAAATACATGCATTCTTTCTTTCTCTCTCACATGCACATTCTCATACGCAAATACAAGCATGCTCATACACATGTGCACACACACAGGCACGTGCATGCACACACTCACACTCATATGAACCAACATGCACATACACACTCTCCATCCCTTTCCTCCCTGCTACACACACATACTCTAACACTCAAATGCACATGTGCACACACACATATGTATAACATGCAATGTGTCAGAAGACCATGTAGAAAATGATTGTTACTCTCCAAAAGGAAGGACACCCACACTTTTGCAATGGAAAAAAACAGCTCTGTTTTTGTAAAAAAAAAAAAAAAAAAAAAAAGAATTTTCTATTAGGCCTAGAAAGAAACTTAAAATGTGTTTCTTCTTTTATCTTATCGGAACTTGTGTATGTGCACACACCCGTGTGACAGAAAGAGCCAGGGAGAGAGGGAGGGAGAGGAGGTGAAGGCAAGAAGAGAGAGAGCGATTAAAAAGCAAGTGCACTGTGGCAAGCTCGTCTGGACTAAGTGAGAAGCAGGCGGTTGTGGTGATGAGATAGGAGCTTGGAATGCTTCCTGGTACCAAGACTGTCATAAGTGGAATTGGGGTCTGAAAAAGTGACAGCAGAATTCAGCGTTCCTTTGACAACCACTCAGAAAATAGAATGTGAGGAAGCAGGAGAAAGGGAAGGTGTGGGGCCAGCCATGAGAATGCACCCCGCTGCTCCACGGATGCCTAGAAATGCTGGTCACTTATAGGGCACAGGTGAGGGGAAGTCTGGACTGGTGGCAGTAGTGCTGCCAAGCCATGTAGCCTGCTCTCTCAAGGGTGAATGTTCTTGCATAAGTAGTGGGGAAGATTATTCCCTAGTTTATATAGGCCCCATTTGTCCTAGACACAGATTTTAATGTTCTCAGGTGATCCCTTGCTTGATTGTCTGTGTAAAAGATCAGCAATCCTTTTTTTTTTTTTTCTGGAAAGGTCTAGGCAGTAAATATTTTAGGCTCAGCAGCCCATATGGTCTCTGTCACAGCTACTTATCTCTGTGGTTGTGGTGTGAAAGCAGCCATAGAAATGGGTAATAAAGGAGTGGGGCTGAGTTCCAAAGTACTTTTATGAGAACTGGAAATTGCATTTTATATAATTGTTGACATGTCCCAAAATATTGTTACTTTTTTGAATTCTTTCACATTCGTGGCTCATGAGCTGTCTGACAAGAGACGACAGGCAGGAATTGGTGGAGTGGATGGACCATGGTTGCCCAAACCCTGTGTCCAAATCATGGCATTGTACAAGCAGGAGGGATCTCTGACCCTCTCTTTTTTTCCTCTTTCCTTCTTTTCAGTTTCTCATTGTGCTGATTTGGAAACCAGAAATCGAAAGCTCTGGGAAGTGAACTCTTTCTGACTTAACCTGTTAGTGGCAGTGTTAGGATAAAATGTCAGGTCTCAAGGAGCACTTCTTAGAGCCCAGATCAGACTGAATGCTGCTTTTGTGATTGCAGAAGGCATACCATCCTCTGGTACACTAGCTCCTTAGCGTCACCCTGAATCTGAAACTTAGTTCTTCATGAAGTCTTTTGTTCTATGATTCCTCAGTGCATCATTTGCTAATTTGCGCCAGTTATTCTGTTTAACACAACTGAGATATAGACATAAGCAAAGTTCCTACCCTTTAGAAACTCACTTCTTCAGGGCCTGGTTTTGATAATCCAGACAAAGCTACTTAAATGTAGTTTTATCCTTAAAAGCAAAATCGGCTGCACTTATGTAAGTTGCAATAATAATTAGAATTTAGGAAAAATCCATTCTTAAAACAAGAAGGCAAAGAGAATAAAAAATAAACATCCAAGTCACCCTCTGACTGTGCGTTGGTTTTAAAACAACAAGACTATTATTTTAAGTGAACACAAGGAAAATTTTGCTACCAAGCGAGTACAATTTCTAACAGGTGATACATCGACTCCTCTGATTCCAGACATTTCCGAAAGTGCCCTTACTACCTACATTACTTCCTTCTGTAAAGCTCTACTGATTAAGACTTTATCTTTTATGGTTGGATTTTTGCTTTTGGAATTACAACCTGCTTTTCAAGTCACATTTTGTAAATTAGTTGAGGTATCTTGCTGAGTGATAAAGTCTGAGTCAAAAACTTCCTGAAAAGTGCCTCGTGAACTCGTGAGGCATCATGGCAAAGATCCCAATTGTTGGACTGAGGCAGAGAGGTAGAAAGAAGAACACAGACTTTAAGGTCTGACAGATGTAAGTATAGGTCCCACCTCCACCACGTATTAGATGTGTAATGTTAAATGAGCTACTATACCTCTTTGAGCCTCAGCTTTCCTCTCTGTAAAAAGAAGATGTTAAACCTTTCCTTGCACTATTGTTGTAGGGATTAGAGATGATGTCAATAAAAATGTTTCCAGCATGCTCGGTATTCAACGTACCTTGGATAGACTTATTTGGCCAGTTCACTGCAAAGGGTAATATACACGAGTAAGATTTTTTTTTTCTTCAAAATAGACTTTTTGGGATTAAACTCTAAAAAAGTGTTAAATAAATGAATCAAGATATTTTTCATTTCTGTTGTTGAAGTATTTGCCTTCTTACGTTTGGTAATGTTAGGATTTTCCACAGAAGAAGTTGACACTTTCCTTCTTAATCATACTGGCGATACCATGTTTCAACACTAGTTACTATTTTGTTTTCGAAAAGTGTCATTTGTCTAGCTTCCCTTGAAAGATCAGCTAAATGTCACATTATCCCTGCTTCTGCTAATCTTTCAAAATGCTCACCACCATAGTCATAACATTTTCTTCATGCTCAAGTTGATTTAAAAAATGTTCTAAAGACAGTGTTGCTGAATTTTTATTTGTTTAATAAAAATTAGGCTTTTAAATATAAAAATATAGATTTATTATAAAGCCTCTAGAAAGCAAAGAAAAATAGATTTGAAAAATACCTTGTTTAATCACATAAAGCTAGGCAGAGTTAAATTACTGTTTCCATTTTAGTACATTTTATTTTAATCTTTTCACGATTTTAATGTCCTTCTTTATATCCATAATGGTGATAACATGATGTATATATGAACATGTATATATTATATAAAATACAAAAATACATGTTTTAAAAATGGTATCTGTAGGCCGGGCGCTGTGGTTCAAGCCTGTAATCCCAGCACTTTGGGAGGCCGAGGCGGGTGGATCACAAGGTCAAGAGATCGAGACCATCCTGGTCAACATGGTGAAACCCCGTCTCTACTAAAAATACAAAAAATTAGCTGGGCTTGGTGGCGCGTGCCTGTAATCCCAGCTACTCAGGAGGCTGAGGCAGGAGAATTGCCTGAACCCAGGAGGTGGAGGATGCGGTGAGCCAAGATCGCGCCATTGCACTCCAGCCTGGGAAACGAGCGAAACTCCATCTCAAAAAATAAATAAATATATAAATAATAAAAATAAAAATGGTATCTGTTTATTTATTATATATAAATATATATCTAATGACTGTATATCTACATATCTACTTCTATGTTTATATAATTCCATGATAGAAGTTGGAAAATACTGAAAACTGTAGAGGAGTTCGGAGAAACAACCTATAATCTCATTATACAGAAATAATTTTCTTCCCTTTTGCTTCTCCACATTTTGGCTTAGATCAAATTTAGAAATGATTTTCTTAACGTTTTTGGTATTGTGTTTTTAGAGTATCAAGATGTTGCTGCATATTCTGATTTTTATGTATAGTTGTGACAGGAACACCCACAAAAATAATTGTTCTAGAAAAGAATTTGTTAACAAATATTTTCTTCCAGGAAGTGGTGTATTAGCGTTTTAAAAGAAACATTTCTGGACGTCAAAGTAGACATTGGGCTTATATCAACAGCTCAATCTTTTATAAAATACGCTTTATTTTTAGAGCAGTGTAAAGTGTATAGTGAAGCATAGTGGAAAGTACAGAGAGTTCCTGCATTCCCACCTCCCCAAATGCACAGCCTCCTCCACTATCAGCCTTCCTCACTAGAGAGGTACATTTGTTACAATGGATGAACCCACATTGACTTATCACTGTCACCCATAGTTTATAATTGACATTAGGGACCATTCTTGCTGTCGTATATTCAGTGAGTTTTGACAAGGGTGTAATGGCATGTGTCTACCATTATAGTAACACGCAGAGTAGTTTCATTGCCCTAAACATCCTCTATGCTCTGCCCATTTATCCTTCCCCGCTTTTCAACCCCCAGCAATCACTGAACGTTTTGATGTCTCTATAGTTTTGCCTTTTCCAGAATGTCGTATAGTTGGATTCATATAGTAAGTGGTCATTTGAGATTGGTTTCTTTCACTTAGTAGTATGTATTTGAGTTTCCTCTATGTCTTTTAATGGTTTCATAGCTCACGTGCTTTTTTTCTGCAACAAAAGCCACATTCAAAGATTATTGCTTTCATTGCTGAATAATATTCCACTGTGTCGATGTAGAGGTTTGTTTATCCAGGCACTTACGAGTCTATAGTAACCAGTGTGGAGCCTGGGGAAGCCATAAATGGCCTGGTTGTGGCGAAGGCCTGGAGCCTATGTCGATAGGAGCCATGGAGGTTGGAGGCATTAGATCTTAGAGCCATAGGGGAAGGCCTGGAGCTTGGGTTGACAGGGTCTGTCCCATAGCCTGTGGCTATAGAAACCTGCCTGGTGTTGAGTTCACTGAATTGTGCCTGGCATTGGAGTTGATGTTGAAGTCAGGTGTTACATTTACTCTCCTCTCTGCACATACATGGTATCTCTTTCCATGCTGCACTACCCAGGTTTAGGGGCGGGGTAATGCAGGTAATAGAAAACTCTCTTTTATACTCTATTTTATGCAGTTTTTCTTACTTTTCTACTCCACAAACGTGCTATAACCTCTCACCTGGATTCCTTGTCTCTTTTGAAGACACTTTGATGCACGGATGGCTGTTCAAATTGATGTTTCTGTGAAGGAGTAAGTGCTGAAAAGTTCTGTTTTGCCATTTTGTCCATGGCATTCTTCTCTGTTAACTGAAAAAATATTTTTACTGAATAACATATTGTTAAAAATTGTCATACCCTTGGTTTAGCTCTGGAAGTTTCTCCTTTAGAGCAAGTTCCTTTCATAGTTCTCTATAGAAAGAGTATAGTTGTAAAATGTTGGTAGAGATGATATTTTGTGTGTAGAATTAAGGACTGACGACACATAAATGTTTAGCGGACAGTAAACATTTGTGAGTAATCTGTTCTTACACACAAAAAGAAGGTCTATAGCTTTAGGAAAGGGAAAATTATCAAGGTTATTCAGACAATATAAAATGAGTTGAGAAAATTGAAGGGAATGTTTATACTTGAATGAGACCTCATGGAGAAAGACAAAATAAGGAAGCCATGGGAGAATATTTGCATTCTCAGAACCACAAAAGTGAGGAAAGCCAAGAGCACAGCTGGAGTTGCACCAGATCAAGTAGACATTCCATCAGAGCCTGAACTGAGAATGCACCATTCCTAGTCACCTTGATAACAGCCCCATTTTCTGTTAATAATACTCTATGAGAAAAATCTTGCAAAAATAGTCAGAAAAGGCAGAGTCACATGCGGTTCAGTGTGTTCCACTGGCAGACGGTCTTAGGAGGAGTTTTGGAAGGATCGTGCTGCAGGCAATGAATGAGATAATGATGAGAAATTTTCCAGCTCTGTATAAAAAGGCAAGCGAAATATATGCTTGTGAATTTTTGGCTGCTTTTTTATGCTGTATTTTCAGATCAATTTTATCCCAGTTAATGTGAATATAAACTGATTGTTATGGTTATCTCTCGTGGGGTGTCTATTATTTTGTCAGAAATTGTATCAGGAACTTTATATCAATCACTAAATTACACATTTCCAAGCTGCATATGAATTAGGTATTACTATGATCATTTTACAGATGAAGAAGATGAGACTCAGAGCAATACATAAGTTGCCCAAGGTCAGAGAGCAAGTAAGTACCAGAAATAAAAGCCAGATAAATCTCATTCCCATATCCTTGCTCTTTCAATGATGTTTCAGAGTTGATTACAAAAAGAATTGTTCTGTGTGCTCGGGATAATTTACTACCTACTAAATTTAACCATAGGGCAGTCTTATAAACAGGGTAGAGTATGCAGTTAAGATAAAATTTGAGAGGAAAAAATTAAATTAAAATAGTACATAACCAATGATCAGAATATTCTCTCAGTATTTTAGAAATTTATGTAAGAATAAACTAGATACTGATAAAAAAAGTCACATTCTTTATGCACAAATCTTGTAAGTAGCTACTGTTAAAGAGAGGATATTATTTACCTAGAAGAAAGTGGGGTTGTGAACCACTATATAACCATCCGTGGGGTGAATGTCTTTTTTATTTTAGGCCTCTGGCTGATGGATCCAAGAGGTAGATACGTGATGTCAAAATATTCTCTTTTATAGGTAATTACAATTTACAATGGAAGATACAGAGGCCACAAGGTAGTAGAGTTGAGTTATATTAACAGAAAACCTTGTTAGAGAAAAGAACCACCTCTCACTATCATGTTCAATGGCAAAGATTAACAGAAGGTACAGCAAAATGGACACACATGCGAGTATACCCACATTGATATTGGAAGTAACTTTTTTCTTATATACTATAAATTATATCCCAGAATATACTCATAATGTGTACACTTATTGGGATATTACAATCAACGTACAAAATATGTACCATATGTACTTTGACTGTGATGTACATATGTGTACACAATACAGATGTACAAAAAATGTACACAATCTGTACAATATGTACATTTATATGTACATAATGTGTACACAGTAGGTATGTACATAATGTGTACAATATGTAAATATATTATAATATTACAATGATTTCATATAATCACAACAGCATATATAATCACAATACACATATAATACATAATATCAATATAAATGTACATATTGCACACATTATATACATTTACATTTATTGTGATATTACGATATGTACACATGTACATCATGCACACGTGCAGATTTGCGGTATATACACGTGTACATAAGTGTGCACAGTATGTACATATGTACACTACACATATGTTCATATAATGTAGATATGTACCTTCTGTACAGGAGTACACAGTATGTAAAATATGTACACGTATATACTAGGTACACATATAGGTGTATACCCACTTTGGTAACCAGAGAGATTTCTATCTAATATACTAAATATAAAATCCCAGAATGTAGTCATAGTGTGTACATTTATTGTCGTATTGTGATAAATGTATTAAATAGGCACAATCTGTACATGTACTCTGCTGCACATAGGTGTACACAATGCACATGTACAAAAAATGTACATAATCTGTCAAATATGTACCTATATATTTCTATAATGTGTACACAATGCATAGGTACATAATGTGTACACTATGCACATTCCTTAAAATATCAGTGATATATATAATCACAGTAAGATATATAATCACACTAATATATATATGTCGTGTAATATCACCAAAAAGTACGTATTGTACACATTAGGTATGTATTAGGTACATATGTATAGTGCAAATATTATGAAAATATATATGTATCATGATAACACCGTATGTACACGTATACAAATATGTGCCTACTATTTAAACAATGTACACATGCAGAAATAGGTGCAAACTACATATCTATGCACAGCAGGCTATCACTACAGTTCTGCTCGTAGCAGCCTCAATGCCCACCCTGGCTGCTTAAAGACCCCCTGGCTAGGGGGCTGTACCCACAGCCCCCGCCAGAGGGCCCATAACAGCTACCAGGCCCACGCTGGCTGCTTAGGGACCCCCTGCCTAGGGCGCTGTGCCCACAGCTGCTGGGGCCCGGCTATTTTGAAAATGTGGTGTAATATGATACTGGCAACCATATCACACAGAAATGATAATGTTACTGTGGTTCTTTACATATTGGGCAATAGTTCTAGTTACACATTTGGCATATTGACAAAAATATCATCCTCACCCCATTGACATTAGAATTGAAAGCATAGGAGGGTTTCACCCCTTGCAATGATTAATTCAATATAATTGTTTTCTTGTTTACATTAGTGACCATATCAGAGCACGGTGTACATCTCTTGCAGTATTCAGAATATTTCTCTATGGGCAGCAACATTTTTCTCTCCTTATCTGGATATTAGGTAGAATGTCACAGGACCGGCTTACAGCGCCAGTCACATCGTAAGCAATGTCATCTGTAATCCCCTAGTTATTAAGAACAATGTAACTGGGGTCTTGTGTGGTTTTGGAGATATTTGGAGTAATATCCTTTTAGTTTCTGGATATTAGAAACAATACTACAGTGGTGGTGTACACTTCCTGCGATATTAAGAGTATACTCATCCTCTGTCCCTGAGATATTAGGAACTACGTCACAGAAGCATTGCACTTTGCCTATAATATTGGAACAATCACAGAGTGTACACCTTCTTTCATTGTGAGAGAAATACCTACTTAGGATATGATGGATAATATCACAAAAGGGACACACATGGGTATATACCCACTGTGATATTGGAAGTCATTTTTATCTAATATACTAAAAGTCATAACCCAGAAAAAACTCATAGTGTGTAGACTTATTGGGATATTACACTTAATGTACAGAATATGTAACATATGTACCTTTACTGTGATGTACATACATGTATACAATACAGATGTACAATAAATGTACACAAACTGTATCATTTTTACGAATATATGTACAAAATGTGCACACAATAGGTATGCACATAATGTGTACAATATGTACATTTATTGTAATATCACAATTTTATATAATCACAACTGCATATAAAATCACAATACACATGTAATATGTAATATCAATATAAATGTACATATTGCAAACATGATGTACATTTACATTTATTGTGATATGATATGTGAACATGTACATCATGTACCCATTATGTACAGATGCACAATATATGCAAGTGTACGTATGTGGGTACAGTATGTACATATGTACACTACACATGTGTACATATAATGTAGATATGTACCTTCTGTACCCGAGTACATTCTATGCACAATATGTACACATATAAACTATGTACACACCTGGGTGTATAACCACTTTGGTAACCGGAGAGATTTCTATCTAATATACAAAATATAATAATTCAGAATGTAATAGTGTGTACATTTATTGGCATATTGCAATAAATGTATAAAATAGGTACAATCTGTACATTTACCCTGCTGTACATATGTGTACACAATGCACATGTACAAAAAATGTACATACTCTGTAAAATATGTACCTACATATTTCTATAATGTGTAAACAATGTATAGGTACATAATGTGTACACTATGCACATTCCTTAAAATATCAGTGATAAAATATATATAATCAAAATAACGCATATAATCACAGTAATATATATATATCAAGTAATATCACAAGAAAGTACATATTGTACACAGTAGGTACGCATTAGGTCTATATGTATTGTGCACATATGTACATATTTATCATAACACAATGTGTACACTTATACAAATATGTGCTCATTATTAAAACTATGTACCTGTGCAGAACAGGCTATTACCACAGCCCGCCTCGTAGCAGCCCCAAGGCCCACCCTGGCTGCTTAAAGACCCCCTGGCTAGGTAGCTGTAACCACATTCCCCGCCAGAGGGCCCGTAACAGCTCCCAGGCTGACGCTGGCTGCTTAGGGACCCCCTGGCTAGGGCGCTGTGCCCGGCTATTTTGAAAATGTGGTGTAATATGATGCTGGCGACCATATCATATGGAAATGATGTTATTCTGGGTTTTGATATACTAGGCAATAGTTCTAGTTACACCTCTGCCATATTGACAAAAATGTCATCCTCACACCCCTGGACATTAGAATTGAAATCTTAAGGGGGTTTCACCCCTTGCAATGTTAAATTCAATATAATTGTTTTCTTGTTTACATTAGTGACCATATCAGAGCACAGTGTACTCCTCTTGCCGTATTCAGAGGATTTGCCTATGGGCAGCAACATTATTCTCTCGTTCTCTGGATATTAGGAACAATATCACAGGACCGGCGGACAGCCCCAGTCATATCGTGAGTAATGTCATCTGTAATCCCTTAGTTATTAGAAAAAATATCACGGGGGTCTTGTGTGCTTTATCAGATACTTGGAGTAATATCTTTTCCGTTTTTGGATATTAGACACGATACTACAGTGGTGGTGTACACTTCCTGCGATATTCAGGGTATAATAATCGTTTGTCCCCAGGATATTAGGTAGTACATTAAAGAAGCCTTGTACTTTGTCTGTGATATTGGAACAATCACAGAGTGAACACTTGCTTTCAAAATGAGAGTAATACCTACTTAAAATATGATGGATAATATCAAAAATGGACACACATGGGTGTATACCCACTTTGATATAGAAAGAAATTTTTATCTAATATACTAAAAATCATATATCACAATATACTCATAATGTGTACACTTATTGAGATGTTACAATCAATGTGCAGAAAACATACCATATGTACATAGAGTGTTATGTACATATGTGTACACAATACAGATGTACCAAAAACGTACATAATCTGTACAATATGTGCAATTACAGGTACATAATGAGTACACAATAGGTATGTACGAAATGTGTGCAATCTGTACATTTATTGTAATATTACAATGATATCATATAATCACAACAGCATATAAAATCGCAATACACAAGTAATACATAATATAAATGTACATATTGCACACATCGTGTACATTTACATTTATTGTGGTATCACAGTGTGTACACATGCACATCATGTACCCATTATGTACACATGTACAAAATATGCACATGTACATATGTGTGAACAGTATGTACATTTGCACACTATGTACACATAAATACATATGTTGACATGTACATTTTGTACATGAGTACCTAATATGCACAATATGTACACGTATAGACTATGTACACACCTGGGTGTACACCCACTTTGGTCAATGGAGTAATTTCTAATATGGTAAAAATTATATTTTAGAATGTACTCATGTGTACATTTATTGGCATATCACAAGAAATGTATAAAATAGGTACAGTCTGTACATTTACTCTGCTGTGCATAGGTGTACACAATACACATGTAGAAAAAGTGTACATAATCTGTAAAATATGTACCTATATATTTCTATATTGTGTACACAATACATAGGTATATACTGTGTACACTATGCACATTCCTTAAAATATTAGTGATAAAATATATTTAATCACAATAAGATATATAATCACAGTAATATATATTGTCTAATATTACAAAAAAGTACATATTGTACACATTAGGTATGCATTAGGTACATATGTATTTTGCACATATTATGTAAATATAAATTTATCGTGATAACACCATATGTACGCATGTGCATATATATGCCCGATATTAAAACTATTTACACATGTAGTAATAGGTGCAAACTATGTACCGATGCACAGCACGCTATTACCAAAGCCCCCGTTATAGCAGCCCCCAGGCCAAGCCTGGCTGCTTAGAGACCCCCTGGCAATTGGGCTGTGCCCACAAACACTGCTCGAATGCCTGTAGCAGCCCCCATGCCCACCCTGGCTGCTTAGGGACCCCCTGACTAGGTGTCTGTGCCCACAGCCCATGCCAGAGTGCCCGTAGCGGCCCCCAGGCCAACCATGGCTGCTCAGGGACCCCCGGCTGGGTCGATGTGCTCACAGACCCCACCAAAAAGCCCAGAGCAGCCCCCAGGCCCACCCTGGCTGCTTAGGGGTCCCCTCGCTTGTGGGCTCTGCCCACAGCTGCTGAGGCCCAGCTATTTTGCAAACCCGGTGTAATATGAAACTGGCAACCATATTATATAAAAATGATAATCTTATTCTGTTTTTTTGTATATTAGGCAATAGCTCCAGTTACACCTCTGCCATATTGACAAAAATGTCATCCTCACCCCCATTGACGTTAGAATGAAAATCATAGGGGAGTTTCATTCCTTGCAATGCTTAATTCAATGTAATTGTTTTCTCGCTTACATTAGTGACCATATCAAAGCATGGTGTACACCTCTTGCCGTATTAAGAGTATTTCCCTATGGGAAGCAACATTTTCCTCTCCTTCTCTGGATATTAGGAACAATATTCCAGGACCAGAGTACAGCCCCAGTCACGTCGTGGGTAATGTCGTCTGTAATTCTCTAGTTATTAGAAACAATATCACGGGGGGCTTGTGTGCTTTCTGAGATATTTGGAGTAATATCCTTTCCGTTTTTGAACATTAGAAACAATACTACAGTGGTGGTGTACACTTCCTGCGATATTCAGGGTATGGTCATCCTTTGTCCTCAGGATATTATTAACTACATCACAGACGAGTTTTAGTTTGCCTTGATATTGGAGCAATCCGAGAGTGTAAACCTGCTTTCACAATGAGAGAAATACCTACTCAGGATATGATGGATAATATCACAAAATGGACACACATAAGTGTATACCCACTTTGATATTGAAAGTAATTTTTATCTAACATACTAAAAATCATATCCCAGAATATACTTATAATGTGTACTCTTACTGAAATATTACAAACAATGCACAGAATATGTACCATATGTACGTTGACTGTGATGTACATATGTGTGCACCATACAGATGTACGATAAATATACATAATCTGTACAATATGTACATTTATGTGTACATAATATGTACACAATAGCTATGTCCATAATGTGTACAATATGTACATTTGTAATATCACAATGATATTAGAACAGCATATACAATCACAATACACATGTAATACATAATATAAATGTACGTATTTCACACATTATGTACATTTCCATTTATTGTGGTATGACGATGTGTTTACATGTACAGCATGGACCCATTATGTACGGATGTACAATAAATTCAGGTGTAGATATATGTACATAGTATGTACATATGTACGCTCTGTACCCATACATACATATAATGTAGATATTTACCTTCTGTACACAAGTACATAATATGCACAGTATGTACATGTACAAAGTATGTGCACACATAAGTTTACACCCACTTTGGTAACCAGAGTAATTTCTATCTTATTTTCAAAATGTAATATCACAGAATGTACTCATAATGTGTACATTTATTGGCATATCACAATAAATGTCTAAAGTAAGTAAGATCTGTACATTTACTCTGTGTACCCAATACACAAGTAAATAAAATGTACATAACCTGTAAAATATGTTTCTTTCTATTTCTATAATCTGTGCACAATGCATAGGTACATAATGTGTATAATATGTACAATTGTAATGTCGCAATGATATCATATCACAACAGCATATGTAATCACAATAAACGTAATACATAATATAAATGTACATATTGCAAACATTATGTATATTTACATTTATTGTGATATGATGTGTACACATGTACATCATGCACCCATTATGTACAATATATGCACATGTACATATGTGTGCACAGTATGTGCATATGTATGCTGCGTACACCTATGTATATATAATGTAGACATGTACATTCTGTACATGAGTACATAATATGCACAACATGTACATGTATAAACTATGTGCGCACCTGGGTGTAAACCCACTTTGGTCACTGGTGTAATTCCTATCTAATATGCTGAAAATTATATCCCAGGATTTACTCATGTGTACATTTATTGACATATCACAATAAATGTATAAAATAGGTATAGTCTGTACATTTACTCTGCTGTACATATGTGTACAAAATACACATGTAGAAAAAATGTACATCATCTGTAAAATATGTACCTATTTCTATAATGTGTACACAATGCATAGGTACATAAAGTGTACTCTATGTACATTTCTAAAAATTTCAGGGGTAACATACATATTATCACAATAAGATATATAATCAATAATATGTAGATATCACATAATATCACCAAAAAGTACATATTGTTTATATTAGGTACGTATAAAGTACATATTTATTGTACACATATTATGTACATATATGTTTATTGTGATAACATATGTACATGTGTACAAATATGTGCCCATTATGTAAACGATCTACACATGTAGAAATAGGTGCAAACTGTGTACCTGTGAAGAGCAGGGTATCCCCACACCTCCCGCCAAAGGCCGATAGCAGCTTCCAGCCCAACCCTGGCTACGTAGGGACCCCCTGGTTAGGTGGCTGTGCCCATAGCCCCTGCCAGAGTGTCAGTAGCAGCCGCCAGGCCCTCCCTGGATGCTGAGAGACCCTCTGGCTATGTGGTTGTTACCACAGCCACCGCCAGAGGGCCCGTAGCAGCCCCCAGACAAACCACAAAGGGCCCGTAGCAGCCGGAATGCCCAACCTGGTTGCATAGGGACACCCTCGCTTGGCTGCCATGCCCACAGCTGCTGGGGCCCAGATATTTTGAAAATGTGGTGTAATATGATACTGGCAATCATATCATATGTAAATAATAATTTTATCCTTTTTTATTATATAGTAGGCAATAGCTGTAGTTACACCTCCGCCATTTTGACAAAAATGTCCTCCTCACCCCCTTGAAATTAGAAGGAAAATTATAGGGGGGGTTAACACCTTGCAATATTTAATTCAATATAATTGTTTTCTTGTTTACATTAGTGACCATATCACAGCACGGTGTACTCCTCTTGCCGAATTCAGAGGAATTGCCTATGGGCAGAAACAGTCTCCTCTCCTTATCTGGATATTAGAAACATTATCACAGGACCAGAAAACAGCCGCAGTCATATCGTGAGTAATGTCATCTGTAATCCCCTAGTTATAAAAAACAACATCACGGAAGTCTTGTGCACTTCATGAGATACTTAGAGTAATGTTAGGATTTGGGTATTTTACATGAGAGAGCATATTGAGTTTGTGTATATACTCCAAAACAGAGTAGAAAAGGGCATTGTATATTTTTTCGAACAGATTATATTCAGAGGAATTTTGCTTTTAACATTGGAATGCCTAGATAATATTTAAATTTTTTTCGATTCACATAAATTTACAATTTCGGTATTTTACATGAGAGAGTATATTGAGTAGGTGTATATACTACAAAACAGAGTAGAAAAAAGCATTGTATATTTTTTCTGACAGATTATATTCAGAGCCATTTTGCTTTTAACAATTGGGGTGTTTAGATAATATTTAGATTATTTTCGATTCGCGTAAAATTAGAATTTTCGTATTTTACATGAGAGAGCATATTGAGTTGGTGTAAATACCCGAAAACACAGCAGAAAAAGGCATTATGTATTTTTTCCAACAGATTATATTCAGAGCAATTTTGCTTTTAACATTGGGGTGCCTAGATAATATTTAGATTTTTTAGATTCGTGTAAATTTAGGATTTTGGTATTTTACATGAGGGAGCATATTGAGTTCGTGTATATACTCCAAAACAGAGTAGAAAAAGGCATTCTCTATTTTTTTTGACAGATTATATTAAGAGCAATTTTGCTTTTAACATTGGGGTACCTAAATAATATTTAGATTTTCGATTGGCATAAAATTAGAATTTCGGTATTTTACATGGGAGAGCATATTGAGTTGCGGTATATACTCCAAAACAGAGTAGAAAAAAGCATTGTATATTTTTCCTAACAGATTACATTCAGTGACATTTTCTTTAAACATTGGGGTGCCTAGATATCATTTAGATTTCTTTTGATTCGCGTAAAATTAGAATTTCACTATGTTACATGAGAGAGCATATGGAGCTGGTGTATATACTCCATAATAAAGTAGAATAGGACATTGTATATTTTTTCTGACAGATGATATTGAGAGCAATTTTGCTTTTAACATTGGGGTGCCTAGATAATATTTAAAATTTTTTTGAATCGGGTAAAATTAGAGTTTTGGTATTTCACATGAGAGAGCATATTGAGTTGTTGTGTATACTCCAAAACAGAGTAGAAAAGGGAATTGTATATTTTCTCTGAGAGATTATATTCAGAGCAATTTTGCTTTTAACATTGAGGTTCCTAGATAATATTTAAATTTTTTCAATTCTCGTAAAATTAGAATTTCGGTATTTTACATGAGACAGCATATTGAGTTAGTGTATATACTACAAAACGTAGTAGAAAAGGGCATTGTATATTATTTCTGACAGATTATATTCAGAGCAATTTTGCTTTTAACATTGGGGTGCCTAGATAATATTTAGATTTTTTTGATTCAGGTAAAATTAGAATTTCTGTATTTTACATGAGAGAGCATACTGAGTTGGTGTATATACTCCAAAACACAGTAGAACAAGGCATTGTATATTTTTTCTAACAGACTATATTCAGAGCCATTTTCTTTAAACTTTGGGGCGCCTAGATATTATTTCAATTTTTTTCGATTCGCTTAAAATTATAATTTCGGTATTTTATATTAGAGAGCATACTGAATTGGTGTATATACTCCAAAACAGAGTAGAATAAGGCATTGTATATTTTCTCTAACAGACTATATTCAGAGCCATATTCTTTTAACTTTATGGCTTCTAGATATTATTTAGATTTTTTTCGATTGACGTAAAATTAGAATTTCTGTATTTTACATGAGAGAGCATACTGAGTTGGTGTATATACTCCAAAACAGAGTAGAATAAGGCAGTGTATATTTTGTCTAACAGAGTTTATTCAGAGCCATTTTCTTTTAATTTTGGGGCGCCTAGATATTATTTAGATTTTTTTCGATACGCGTAAAATTAGAGTTTCGGTATTTTACATGAGAGAGCATATTGAGTTGGTGTATATAATTCAAAACAGAGTAGAAAAGGGCATTGTATATTTTTTATGACAGAATGTATTCAGAGCAATTTTGCTTTTAACATTCGGATGCCTATATAATATTTAGATTCGATTTGATTCACATAAAATTAGAATTTCTGTATTTTACATGAGAGAGCATACTGAGTTGGTGTATATACTCCAAAACAGAGTAGAATAGGGCATTTTATATTTTTTCTAACAGACTATATTCAGAGCCATTTTCTTTTAACTTTGGGGCGCCTAGATATTATTTAGATTTTTTTCGATTCGCGTAAAATTAGAATTTCGGTATTTTACAAGAGAGCATACGGAGTTTGTGTATATACTCCAAAAAAAAGTAGAATAAGGCATTGTATATTTTTTCTAACCGACTATATTCAGAGCCATTTTCTTTTAACTTTGGGGCGCCTACATATTTTTTAGATATTTTTCGATTCACCTAAATTAGAATTTCGGTATTTTACATGAGAGAGCATACTGAGTTGGTGTATATACTCCAAAAAAAAGGAGAATAAAGCATTGTATATTTTTTATAAAAAAATATATTCAGAGCCATTTTTTTAACTTTGGGGCGCATAGATACTATTTCGATTTTTTTCGATTCGCGTAAAATTAGAATTTTGGTATTTTAAATGAGAGAGCATACTGAGTTGGAGTATATACTCTATAAAAGAGTAGAAAAGGGCATTGTATATTTTTACTGACAGATTATATTCAGAGAAATTTTGATTTTTACATTGGGGTGCCTAGATAATACTTAGATTTTTTCCAATTCGCTTAAATATAGAATTTCTGTATTTTATATGAGAGAGCATACGGAGTTGGTGTATATACTCCTAAACAAACTAGAATAGGGCATTGTATATTATTTTTGACAGATTATATTAAGAGCAATTTTGTTTTTTACATTGGGGTGCCTAGATAATATTTAGATTTTTTCAATTCGGGTAAAATTAGAATTTCTGTATTTTACCTGAGAGAGCATATTGAGTTGGTGTATATACTACAAAACAAAGTAGAAAAGGGCATTGTATATTATTTCTGACAGATTATATTCAGAGCAATTTTGATTTTTACATTGGGATGCCTAGATAATATTTAGATTTTTTTCGATTCGCGTAAAATTAGAGTTTCGGTATTTTACATGACAGAGCATATGGAGTTGGTTTATATACCGCAAAAAAGAGTAGAATAGGGTATTGTATATTTTTTCTGACAAATTATATTCAGAGCAATTTTGTTTTTTACATTGGGGTGCCTAGATAATATTTAGATTTTTTTCGATTCGCGTAAAATTAGAGTTTCGGTATTTTACATGAGAGAGCATATAGAGTTGGTGTATATACTCCAAAACAGAGTAGAAAAGGGCATTGTATATTTTTTATGACAGATTATATTCACAGCAATTTTGCTTTTAACATTCAGGTGCCTAGATAATATTTAGATTTTTTTCGATTCACATAAAATTAGAATTTCGGTATTTTACATGAGAGAGCATACTGAGTTGGTGTATATACTCAAAAACAGAGTAGAATAAGACATTGTGTATTTTTTCTAACAGACTATATTCAGAACCAATTTCTTTTAACTTTGGGGAGCCCTGATATTATTTAGATTTATTTCGATTCGCGTAAAATTAGAATTTCGGTATTTTACAAGAGAGAGCATATTGAGTTGGTGCAGATACTACAAAACAGAGTAGAAAAGGACATTGTATATTTTTCCTGATAGATTACATTCAGAGCAATTTTGCTCTTAACATTGGGGTGCCTAGATAATATTTAGATATTTTTCGATTCACTTAAATTTAGAATTTTATTATTTTACATGAGAGCATACTGAGTTGGTGTATATACACCAAAACCAAGTAGAATAAGGCATTGTATATTTTTTCTAGCAGACTATATTCAGGGACATTTTGTTTTAACTTTGGGGCGCCTAGATATTATTTAGATTTTTTTCGATTAACGTAAATTTAGAATTTCAACATTTTACATGAGATAGCATATTGAGTTGGTGTATGTACTACAAAACAAAGTAGAAATGGGAATTGTATATTTTTTATGACCGATTATATTCAGAGCAATATTGCTTTTAACATTAAGGTGCCTAGACAATATTTAGATTTTTTTCGATTCACATAAAATTAGAATTTCGGTATTTTACATGAGAGAGCAGATGTAGTTAGTGTATATACTCCAACACAGAGTAGAATAGGGCATTGTATATTTATGCTGACAGATAATATTCAGAGCAATTTTGTTTTTAACATTGAGGTTTCTAGATAATATTTAGATTTTTTCGATTCGGGTAAAATTAGAATTTCTGTATTTTACATGAGAGAGCATACTTAGTTGGTGTATATACTACAAAACAGAGTAGAAAAGAGCATTGTATATTTTTTCTGACAGATTATATTCAGAGCAGTTTTGCTTATCACATTGGGATGCCTAGATAATATTTAGAATTTTTTCAATTCCATTAAATATAGAATTTCTGTATTTTACATTAGAGAACATATGGAGTTGGTGTATATACTCTAAAACAAAGTAGAATAGGGCATTGTATATTTTTTATGACAGATTATATTCAGAGCGATTTTGTTTTAAACATTAAGGTGCCTCGATAGTATTTAGATTTTTTTCGATTCACGTAAAATTAGAATTTCGCTATTTTACATGAGAGAGCATATTCAGTTGGTGTATATACTACAAAAAAGAGTAGAAAAGGGCATTGTATATTTTTTATGACAGATAATATTCAGAGCAATTTTGCTTTTAAAATTAGGGTGCCTAGATAATATTTAGATTGTTTTTGATTCGCTTAAATATAGAATTTGTGTATTTTACATGAGAGAGCCTATTGAGTTGGTGTATATACTCCAACACAGAGTAGAAAAGGGCATTGTATATCTTTTCTAACAGACTATATTCAGAGCAATTTTGCTTTTAACATTCGGGTGCCTAGATATTTTTTAGATTTTTTTGATTAACGTAAAATTAGAATCTCTGTATTTTACGTGAGAGAGCATATGGAGTTGGTGTATATTCTCCAAAACAGAGTAGAATAAGGCATTCTATATTTTTTCTAACAGACTATATTCAGAGCCATTTTCTTTTAATTTTGTGGCGACTAGATATTATTTAGATTTTTCTGATTCGCGTAAAATTAGAATTTTGGTATTTTACATGAGAGAGCATATTGAGTTGGTGTGTATACTACAAAACAAAGTTGAAAAGGGCATTGTATATTTTGTCAGACAGATTATATTCAGAGCAATTTTTCTTTTAACATTTGGGTGCCTAGATATTATTTAGATTATTTCAATTCGCTTAAATATAGAATTTCTGTATTTTACATGAGAGAGCATACTGCGTTGGTGTATATACTCCAAAACAAAGTAGAAAAGGGCATTGTATATTTTTTCTGACAGATTATATTCAGAGAAATTTTGTTTTTAACATTGGGGTGCCTAGATAATATTTAGATTTGCTCGATTCCGGTAAAATAAGAATTTCTGTATTTTTCATGAGAGAGCGTATTGAGGTGGTGTATATACTCCAAAACAGAGTAGAAAAGGGCATTGTATATTTTTTCTGACATATTACATTCAGAGAAATTTTGCTTTTAATATTCTGGTGCCTAGATAATATTTAGATTTTTTTCGATTCGCTTAAATATAGAATTTCTGTATTTTCTATGAGAGAGCATATGCAGTTGCTGTATATACTCCACAACAGAGTATAAAATGGCATTGTATATTTTTTCTAACAGATTATATGCAGAGAAATTTTACTTTTAACATTCGGATGCCTAGATAACATTTAGAATTTTTCGATTCACGAAAAATTAGAATTTCGGTATTTAACATTTGAGAGCATACTGAGTTCGTGTATATACTCCAAAACAGAGTAGAATAACGCATTGTATATTTTTTCTGACAGATTATATTCAGACCAATTTTTATTTTAACATTGGGGTGCCTAGATATTATTTAGATATTTCTCGATTCAAGTAGAATTAGAATTTTGGTATTTTAAATGAGAGAACATAATAAGTTGGTGTATGTACTCCAAAAAATAGTAGAAACAGGCATTGAATATTTTTTCTTACAGATTATATTCAGAGAAATTTTGCTTTTAACATTGGGGTGCCTAGATAATATTTAGATTTTTTCAATTCGCTTAAATATAGAATTTCTGTATTTTACATGAGAGAGCATATGGAGTTGGTGTATATACTCCAAAACAGAGTTGAATAAGGCATTGCATATTTTTTCTAACAGACTATATTCAGAGCCATTTTCTTTTAACTTTGGGGCGCCTAGATATTATTTAGATTTATTTCGATTCGCATTAAATTTAAATTTCGGTATTTTACATGAGAGAGCATACTGAGTTGGTGTGTATATTACAAAACAGAGTAGAAAAGATCATTGTATATTTTTTCTGAACGATTATATTCAGAGACATTTTGCTTTTAACATTAGGGTGCCTAGATAATATTTATATTTTTTTTTTTGATTCACGTAAAATTAGAATATCACTATTTTACATGAGAAAGCATACTGAGTTAATGTATATACTCCAAAACAGAGAAGAATAAGGCATTGAATATTTTTTCTAACGGACTATATTCAAAGCCATTTTCTTTTAACTTTGTGGCGCCTAGATATTATTTAGATTTCTTTCCGATTCACGTACATTTGGAATTTCGGTATTTTACTCTTTTAACATTGGGGTGCCTAGATCATATTTAGATTTTTTTCAATTGATGGAAAATTAGAATTTTGGTATTTTACATGAGAGAGCATACTGAGTTGGTGTATATAATCCAAAACAGAGTAGAATAAGGCCTTGTATATTTTTTCCAACAGACTATATTCAGAGATATTTTCTTTTAACTTTGTGGCGCCTAGATATTATTTAGATTTTTTTCGATTCGCGTAAAATTAGAATTTCGGTATTTTACATGAGAGAGCATATGGAGTTGGTGTATACACTCCAAAACAGAGTAGAAAAGGGCATTGTATATTTTTTCTGACAGATTATATTCAGGGAAATTTTGGTTTTAATATTGGGGTGCCTAGATAATATTTAGATTTTTTTCGATTTGCTTAAATATACAATTTCTGTATTTTACATGGGAGAGCATAGGGAGTTTGTGTATATACTCCAAAACAGACTAGAATAGGGCATTGCGTATTTTTTCTGACAGATGATATTCAGAGCAATTTTGGTTTTAACATTGGGGTGCCTATATAATATTTAGATTTTTTCGATTTGGGTAAAATTAGGATTTCTCTATTTTACATGAGAGAGCATACTGTGTTGGTGTATATACTCCAAAAGAGAGTATAAAAGGGAATTGTATATTTTTTCTGACAGAGGATGTACAGAGCAATTTTGCGTTTAACATTCGGGTGCCTAGATAACATTCAGATTTATTTCGATTCACCTAAAATTAGAATTTCTGTATTTTACATGAGAGAGCATGCTGAGTTGGTGTATATGCTCCAACACAGAGTAGAATAAGGCATTGTATATTTTTTCTAACAGACTATATTCAGAGCCATTTTCTTTTAACTTTCTGGCCCCTAGATATTAGATTTTTTTCGATTCACGTAAAATTAGAATTTCGGTATTTTACATGAGCGAGCATATTGAGTTGGTGTATATACTACAAAACATAGTACAAAATAGCATTGTATATTTTTTCTGACAGGTTATATTCAGAGCAATTTTGCTTTTAACATTGCTGTGCCTAGATAATATTTATGATTTTTTCGATTCGCTTAAATATAGAATTTCTGTATTTTACATGAGAGAGCATATAGAGTTGGTGTATATACTACAGAAGAGAGTAGCATAGGGCATTGTATATTTTTTCTGACGTATTATATTCAGAGCTATTTTGTTTTTTACATTGAGGTGCCTAGATAATATTTAGATTATTTTCGATTCGCTTTAACATAGAATTTCTGTATTTTACATGAGAGACCATATGGAGTTGGTGTATATACTCCAAAATAAAGTAGAATAGGGCATTGTATATTTTCTTTGACAGATTATAGTCAGAACAATTTTGTTTTCAAAATTGGGGTGCCTAGATAATATTTGGATGTATTCTATTAAGGTAAAATGAGAATTTCTGTATTTTACATGAGAGAGCATGCTAAGTTGTTGTATATACGCCAAAACAAAGTAGAATAAGGAATTGTATATTTTTTCTAACAGACTATATTCAGAGCCATTTTCTTTTAACTTTGGGGCACCTAGATATTATTTAGATTTTTTTCGATTCGCGTAAAATTAGAATTTCTGTATTTTACATGAGAGAGCATATTGAGTTTGTGTATATACTCCAAAACGAAGTAGAAAAGGTCATTGTATATTTTTTCTGACAGATTATATTCAGAGAAATTTCGCTTTTAACATTCAGGTGCCTAGATGATATTCAGATTTTTTTCGATTCTCTTAAATATAGAATTTCTGTATTTTACGTGAGAGAGCATAATGAATTGATGTATATACTCCAAAACACAGTATAATAAGGCATTGCATATTTTCTCTGACAGATTATATTCAGAGCAATTTGGTTTTTAACATTGGGGTGCCTAGATAATATTTAGTTTTTTTTCAATTCTTGTAAAATTAGAATTTCTGTATTTTACATGAGAGAGAATACTGATTTGGTGTATATACTCCAATACAGAGTAGAATAGGGCATTGGATATTTTTTCTGACAGTTTATATTCAGAGCCATTTTGCTTTTAAAATTGGGGTGCATAGATAATACTTAGATTTTTATCTATTGACAAATATAGAATTTTATTATTTTACATGAGAGAGCATATTGAGTTGGTGTATATACTTTAAAACACAGTAGAATAAGGCATTGTACATTTTTTATAACAGACTATATTCAGAGCCATTTTCTTTGAACTTTGGGGCGCCTAGATATTATGTAGATTTTTTTCGATTCCCGTAAAATTCGAATTTCTGTATTTTACATGAGACAGCATATGGAGTTGGTGTATATACCCCAAAACAGAGTAGAATAGAACATTGTATATTTTTTCCGATACTTTATATTCAGAGAAATTTTGTTTTTAACATTGGGGTGCCTAGATAATATTTAGATTTTTTTCGATTCGCTTAAATAGAAAATTTCTGTATTTTACATGAGAGAGCATATTGAGTTGCTGTATATACTCTAAAACAGAGTAGAATAGGGTATTGTATATTATTTCTGACCGATTATATTCAGAGCAATTTTGTTTTCAACGTTGGGGTGCCTAGATAATATTTAGATTTTTTTCGATTCACCTAAAATTAGCATTTCGGTATTTTACATGAGAGAGCATTCTGAGTTTGTGTATATACTTCAAAGCAGAGTAGAATAAGGCATTGTATATTTTTTCTAACAGACTATATTCAGAGCCATTTTCTTTTAACTTTGGAGTGCCTAGATATTATTTAGATTTTTTCCGATTCGGGTAGACTTAGAATTTCTTTATTTTCCATGAGAGAGCATATGGAGTTGGTGTATATACTTCCAAAAAGAGTAGAAAAGGGCATTGTATATGTTTTTGAGAGATTATATTCAGAACAATTTTGTTTTTAACACTGGGGTGCCTAGATAATATTTAGATTTGTTTTCGATTCTCTTAAATATAGAATTTCTGTATTTTACGTGAGAGAGCATATGGAGTTGGTGTATATACTCCAAAACAGAGTAAAATAGAACATTGTATATTTTCTCTGACACTTTATATCCAGAGCAATTTTGTTTTTAACATTGGGGTGCCTAGATAATATTTAGATTTTTTTAGATTCAAGTAAAGTTAGAATTTCTGTATTTTCCACGAGAGAGTATACTGAGTTGGTGTATATACTCCAAAAAAGGGTAGAATAAGGCATTGTATATTTTTCTTAACAGACTATATTCAGAGCCATTTTCTTTTAACTTTGGGGCGCCTAGATATTATTTATATTTTTTTCGATTCACGTAAAATTAGAATTTCGGTATTTTCCAACAGAGAGCAAACTGAGTTGGTGTATATACTCCAAAACAGAGTAGAAAAGGGCATTGTATATTTTTAATAACTGATTATATTCAGAGAAATTTTGCTTATATCATTTGGCTGCCTAGGTAATATTTAGATTTTATCAATTCGGGTAAAATTAGAATTTCTTTATTTTACAAGAGGGAGCATATTGTTATGGTTTATATACTACAGATCAGATTAGGAAAGGGCGTTGTATATTTTTTCTGACAGATTTAATTCAGAGCAATGTTTCTTTTAACATTGGGGTGCCTAGATGATATTTAGATTTTTTTTCGATTCGCTTAAATATAGAATTTCTGTATTTTACATCAGAGAGCATACTAAGTTGGTGTATATACTCCAAAACAGAGTAGAATAGGGCATTGTATATTTTTTCTGACAGATTATATTCAGAGAAATTTTGTTTTTAACACTGGGGTGCCTAGATAATATTTAGATTTTTTTCGATTCACGAAAAATTTAAATTTTGATATTTTACATGAGAGAACATATTGAGTTGGTGTATATACTCCACAACAGAGTAGAATAAGGCATTGTATATTTTGTCTAACAGACTATATTCAGAGCCATTTTCTTTTAACTTTGGGGCCCCTAGATATTATTTAGATTCTTTTTGATTCGCGTAAAATTAGAATTTCGGTATTTTAGATAAGAGAGCATATTGAGTTGGTGTATATACTCCAAAAAAGAGTACAAAAGGGCATTGTATATTTTTTCTCACAGATTATATTCAGAGCAATTTTGCTTTTAACATTCGGGTGCCTAGATAATATTTAGATTTTTTCGATTCACGTATAATTAGAATTTCGGTATTTTACATGAGAGCATACTCTGTTGGTGTATATACTCCAAAAAAGAGTAGAATATGGCATTGTATATTTTTTATGACAGATTATATTCAGAGCAATTTTGTTTTTAACATTGGGGTGCCTAGATCATATTTAGATTTTTTTCGATTCACGGAAATTTAGAATTTCGGTAATTTACATGAGAGAGCATACTGAGTTGGTGTATATACTCCATAAAAGAGTAGAATAAGGCATTATATATTTTTTCTAACAGACTATATTCAGAGCCATTTTCTTTTAACTTTAGAGCGCCTAGATATTATTTATATTTATTTCGATTCACTTAAAATTAGAATTTCTGTATTTTACATGAGAGAGCATATGTAATTGGTGTATATACTCCAAAACAGAGTAGAAAAGGGCATTGTATATTTTTCCTGACAGATTATATTCAGAGACATTTTGCTTTTAACATTCGGGTGCCTAGATAATAGTTAGATTTATTTCGATTCTCTTAAATATAGAATTTCTGCATTTTACATGAGAGATCATACTGAGTTGGTGTGTATACTCCAAAGTAGCGTAGAAAAGGGCATTGTATATTTTTTCTGACATATTATTTCCAGAGGAATTTGTTTTTAACACTGGGGTGCAGAGATAATATTTAGATTTTTTTCGATTCGCGTAAAATTAGAATTTCGGTATTTTACATGAGAGAGCATAATGAGTTGGTGTATATGCTCCGAAAAAGAGTAGAATAAAGCATTGTATATTTATTCTGACAGACTATATCCAAAGCCATTTTGTTTTTAACATTGTGGTGCATAGAAAATATTTAGATTTTTTTCGATTCATGTAAAATAAGAATTTAAGTATTTTACATGAGAGAGCATACTGAGTTGTTGTATATAATCCAAAACAGCGTAGAAACGTGCATTGTGTATTTTTTCTGACAGATTATATTCAGAGAAATTTTTCTTTTAAAATTCGTGTGCCTAGATATTTAGATTTTTTTCGATTCGCTTAAATATAGAATTTCTGTATTTTACAAGAGAGAGCATACTGAGTTGGTGTATATACTCCAAAACAGAGTAGAATAGGGCATTGTATATTTTTTCTGACTGATTATATTCAGAGTAGTTCTGTTTTTAACACTGGGTGCCTAGATAATATTTGGATTTTTTTCGATTCACGTAAAATTAGCATTTCAATATTATACATAGAGAGCATACTGAGTTGGTTTATATACTCCAAAACAGAGTAGAATAAGGCATTGTATATTTTTTCTTACAGACTATATTCAGAACCATTTTCTTTTAGCTTTGGGGCACGTAGATATTATTTAGATTTTTTTTGATTCACGTAAAATTAGAATTTAGGTATTTTACCTGAGAGAGCACACTGAGTTGTTGTAAATTCTCCAAAACAGAGTAGAAAAGGGCATTGTATATTTTTTCTGACAGATTATATTCAGAGCAATTTTGCTTTTAACAATGGGGTGCCTAGATAATATTTAGTTTTATTTCGATTCACGTAAAATTTGAATTTCGGTATTTTACATGAGAGAACATACTGAGTTGGTGTATATAATCCAAAACAGAGTAGAATAAGGCATTGTATATTTTTTCTAACAGACTATATTTAGAGCCATTTCCTTTTAACTTTGTGGCGCCTAGATATTATTTAGATTTTTTTCAATCACCTAATTATAGAATTTCGGTATTTTACATGAGAGAGCATATTGAGTTGGTGTATATACCACAAATCAGAGTAGAATAGGACATTGTATATTTTTTCTGACAGATTATATTCAGAGCAATTTTGCCTTTAACATTGGGGTGCCTAGGTAATATTTAGATTTTTTTCGATTCGCTTAAATATAGGATTTCTGTATTTTACATGAGAGAGCATATGGAGTTGGTGTATATACTCAAAAACAGAGTAGAATAGGGCATTGTATATTTTTTATGACAGATTATATTCAGAGCAATTTCGTTTTTAACATTGGGGCGCCTAGATGATATTTAGATTTTTTTGATTCTGGTAAAATTTGAATTTTTTTATTCTACATGAGAGAGCATATTGAGTTGGTTTATATACTCCAAAACAGACTAGAATAGGGCATTGTATATTTTTTCTAACAGACTATATTCAGGGTAATTTTTTTTAACATTGGTGTGCCTAGATAATATTTAGATTTTTCGATTTGGGTAATATTAGAATTTCTGTATTTTACATGAGAGAGAAAGCTGAGTTAATTTATGTAGTCCAAAATAGAGTAGAATAAGTCATTGTATATTTTTTTTAACAGACTATATTACGAGTCATTTTCTTGTAAGTTTGGGGCGCCTAGGTATTATTTGGATTTTTTTCGATTCTTGTAAAATTAAAATTTCGGTATTTTATATGATAGAGCATATTGAGTTGGTGTATATACTCCAAAACAAAGTAGACTAAGGCATTGTATATTTTATCGGACAGATTATATTCAGAGCAATTTTGCTTTTAACATTGGTGTGCCTAGAGAATATTTAGATTTTTCGATTCGGGTAAAATTAGAATTTCTTTATTTTACATGAGGGAGCATACTGAGTTGGTGTATATACTCCAAAAGAGAGTAGAGTAAGGCATTCTATTTTTTTTTCTAACAGACTTTATTCAGAGCCATGTTCTTTTAACTTTGAGGCACCTAGATATTATTTAGATTTTTTTGATTCACGTAAAATTGCAATTTCGGTATTTTACATGAGTGAGCATATTGAGTTGGTGTATATACTCCAAACCAGTGTAGAAAAGGGCATTGTATAATTTTTCTGACAGATTGATTTCGGAGCAATTTTGCTTTTAACATTGGGGTGCCTAGATAATATTTAGATTTTTTTCGATTCACGTAAACTTAGAATTTCGGTATTTTACATGAGAGAGCATACTGAGTTGGTGTATATACTCCACAAGAGAGTAGAATAGGGCATTGTATATTTTTCAGAACAGATTATATTCAGAGCAATTTATTTTTAACATTGGGGTGCCTAGATAATATTTAGATTATTTCGATTCGGGTAAAATTAGAATTTCTTCATTTTACATGAGAGAGCATATTGAGTTGGTGTATATACTCCAGAACAGAGTAGAAGAGGGCATTGTACATTTTTTCTGATATATTAAATTCAGAGCAATTTTGCTTTTAACATTGGGGTGCCTAAATAATATTTAGATTTTGTTCGATTCGTGTAAAATTAGAATTACGGTATTTCACATGAGAGAGAATACTTAGTTGGTGTATATACTACAAAAAAACGTAGCAAAGGGCATTGTATATTTTTTCTCACAGATAATATTCAGAGCACTTTTGCTTTTAACATTGGGGTTCCTAGATAATATTTAGATTTTTTTGGTTCGTGTAAATTAGAATTTCGGTATTTCAGATGGAAGAGCATATTGAGTTGGTGTATATAGTCCAAAACAGAGTAGAAAACGGCATTGTGTATTTTCTCTGACAGATTTTATTCAGAGTAATTTTGTTATTTACATTGGGGGGCCTAGGTGATATTTACATTTTTTTTCGAGTTGCGTATAGTTAGAATTTCTGTATTTTATAATTGAGAGCATATTGAGTTGGCTTATATACTCCAAAATAGAGTAGAAAAGGGCATTATGTATTTTCTCTGACAGATTATATTAAGAGCAATTTTTTTTTAACATTGGGTTACCCTGATAATATTTAGATTTTTTTCAATTCGTGTATAATTAGAATTTCGATATTTTACATGAGAGACCATATTGAGTTGGTGTATATACTCCAAAACAAAGTAGAATCTGGCATTGTATATTTTTGCCGACAGATTATATTCAGAGCAATTTTTCTTTTCACATTGGGGTGCCTAAATAATATTTAGATTTTTTAAATTTGCTTAGATATACAATTTCTATATTTTACATGAGAGAGCATATGGAGTTGGTGTATATACTTTAATATAGTTTAGAATAAGGCAATGTATATTTTTTCTGGCATATTATATTCAGAGAAATTTGGTTTTTAACATTGGGGTGCCTAGATGATATTTAGATTTTTTCGATTCGGGTAAAATTAGAATTTCGGTGTTTTACATGAGAGAGCATACTGAGTTGGTGTATATACTCCAAAAAAAAGTAGAATAAGGCATTGTATATTTTTTCTAACAGACTATATTGAAAGCCATTTTCTTTGAACTTTGGGGCGCCTAGATATTATTTAGATTTTTTTTCATTCACGGATAATTAGAATTATGGTATTTTACATGAGAGAGCATATTGAGTTGGTGTATATATAACAAAACAGAGTAGAAAAGGGCATTGTATATTTTTTCTTACAGAGTATATTCAGAGCAATTTTGCTTTTAACATTGGGGTGCCCAGATAATATTTAGATTTTTTTCGATTCGCATAAATATAGAATTTCTGTATTTTACATGAGAGAGCATATGGAGTTGGTGTATATACTCAAAAACAGAGTCGAAAAGGGCATTATATGTTTTTTCTGACAGATTATATTCAGATAAATTTTGATTTTAACCTTGGGGTACCTAGATAATATTTAGATTTTATTCTATTCACGTAAAATTAGAATTTCGGTAGTTGACATGAGAGAGTATACTGAGATGGTGTATATACTCCAAAACAGAGTAGAATAAGGGATTATATATTTTCTCTAACAAATTATATTCAGAGCACTTTTGTTTTTAACATTGGGGTGCGTAGATAATATTTAGATTTTTTCTATTCAAGTAAAATTAGAATTTCGGTATTTTACATGAGAGACCATATTGAGTTAGTGTATCTTCTCCAAAAAAGAGTAAAAAAGGGCATTGTATGTTTTTTTCTGATAGATTATATTCAGAGCAATTTTGATTATAACATTGAGGTGTCTAGATTATATTCAGATTTTTTCGATTCGGGTAAAATTAGAATTTCTGTGTTTTACATGAGAGAGCATATTTAGTTGGTGTATATAGCTTAAAAGAGTAGAAAAGGGCATTGTATATGTTTTCTGACAGATTATATTCAGAGCAATTTTGCTTTTAACATTGGTGTGCCTAGATAATATGTAGATTTTTTTCGATTCACGTAAAATTAAAATTTCTGTATTTTAAATGAGAGAGTATATTGGGTTGGCGTATATACTCCAAAACAGTGTAGAAAAGGGCATTGTATATTTTTTGTGACAGATGATATTCAGAGCAGTTTTGCTTTTAACATTGAAGTGCCCAGATAATATTTAGATTTTTTTCGATTTGCTTAAATATATAATTTCTGTATTTTACATGAGAGAGCATTTGGAGTTGGTGTATATACACCAAAACAGAGTAGAATAATGCATTGTACATTTTTTCTAACACACTATATTCAGAGCCATTTTCTTTTTACTTTGGGGCGCCTAGATATTATTTAGATTTTTTTTGATTCGCTTAAATATATAATTTCAGTATTTTACATGAGAGAGTATATTGAGTGTCTTTATATACTACAAAACAGAGTAGAAAAAGGCATTGTATATTTTTTCTGACAGATTATATTTAGAGCAATTTTGCTTTTAACATTGGGGTGATTAGATAATTAGATTTTTTTCAATTCAATTAAATTTAGAATATTTGTATTTTACATGAGAGAGCATACGGAGTTGGTGTATATACTTTAAAACCGAGTAGAATAAGGCATTGTACATTTTTTCTAACAGACTATATTCACAGCCATTTTCTTTTAACTTTGGGGTGTCTCGATATTATTTAGACTTTTTTTGATTTGCGTAGAATTAGAATTTTGGTATTTTACATTAGAGAGCATATTGAGTTGGTGTATATACTCCAAAACAGAGTAGAAAAGGGCATTGAATATTTTTTGACAGATTATATTCACAGCAATTTCGCTTTTAACATTGGGGTGCCTAGATAATATTTATATATTTTTTGATTCATGCAAAATTAGAATTTCTGTATTTGACGTGAGAGAGCACACTGAGTTGGTGCATATACTCCAAAGCAGAGTAGAATAAGGAATTTTGTATTTTTTCTGACAGATTATATTCAGAGCAATTTTGTTTTTAACATTGGGGTACCTAGATAATATTTAGAATTTTTTCGATTCACATAAAATTAGAATTTTGGTATTTTAAATGAGACAGCATACTGAGTGTGGTATATACTCTAAAACAGAGTACAATAGGGCATTGTGTGTTTCTTCTGACAGATTATATTCAGGTAAATTTTTTTTTTAACATTGGGGTGCCTAGTTAATATTTAGATATTTTCAATTCCGGTAAAATTAGAATTTCTGTATTTTACACGAGAGAGCATATTTAGTTGGTGTATATACCACAAAACAGAGAAGAAAAGGGCACTGTATATTTTTTCTGACAGATTGTATTCAGAGCAGTTTTCCTTTTAACATTGGGGTGCCTAGGTAATACTTAGATTTTTTTTGATTCGCTTAAATATAGAATTTCTGTATTTTACAGGAGAGAGCATATGAAGTTGGTGTATATACTTCAAAACAGAGTAGAACAGGGCATTGTGTATTATTTCTGACAGATTATATTCAGAGCAATTTTGTTTTTAACATGGGGGTGCTATTTAGATTGTTTTTGATTCACGTAAAATTAGAATTTCTGTATTTAAATGAGAGAATACTGAGTTGGTGTATATACTTAAAAACAGAGTAGAATAAGGCATTGTATATTTTTTCTATCAGACTATATTCAGAGCCATTTTCTTTTAACTGTGGGGCGCCTAGATATTTTTTAGATTTTTTTCGATTCACGTAAAATTCAAATTTCTGTATTTTACATGAGAGATCATATTGAGTTGGTGTATATACTCCAAAACAAAGTAGAAAAGGGCATTGTATATTTTTTCTGACAAATTATATTCAGAGTAATTTTGTTTTTAACACTGGGGTGCCTAGATAATATTTAGATTTATTTCAATTCACGTACAATTAGAATTTCGGTAGTTTACATGAGACAGCATACTGAGTTGGTGTATATACTCCAAATCAGAGTAGAATAGGGCATTGTATATTTTTTTTGACAGATTATATTCAGAACAATTTTATTCTTAACATTGGGGTACATAGATAATATTTAGATTTTTTGATTCGGGTAAAATTAGTATTTCTGTGTTTTACGTGAGAGAGCATATGGAGTTGGTGTATATACTCCAAAAAAGAGTAGAATAGGGCATTGTATATTTTTTCTAAAAGATTATATTCAGAGCAATATTGTTTTTAACATTGGGGTGCCTAGATAATATTTAGATTTTCTCGATTTGGGTAAAGTTAGAATTTCTGTATTTTACATGAGAGATCATACTGAGTTGGTGTTTATATTCCAAAACAAAGTAGAGTAAGGCATTGTATATTTTTTCTAACAGACTACATTCAGAGACATTTTCTTTTAACATTTGGGTGCCTAGATAATATTTAGATTTGTTTCGATTCACGTAAAATTAAAATTTCAGTATGTTACATGAGAGAGCATACTGAGTTGGTGTATATACTACAAAACAGAGTACAATAGGGCATTGTATTTTTTTTTCTGACAGATTATCTTCAGAGCGATTTTGTTTTTAACATTGGTTGCCTAGATAATATTTAGATTATTTGATTCACGTAAAATTAGAATTTCTGTATTTTACATGAGAGAGCATATTGAGTTGGTGTATATACTATAAAACAGAGTAGAAAAGGGCATTGTATATTTTCTCTGAGAGATTATATTCAGAGAAATTTAGCTTTTATCATTGGGGTGCCTAGATAATATTTAGATTTTTTTCGATTCGCTTAAATGTAGAATTTCAGTATTTTACATGAGAGAGAATATTGAGTTGGTTGATATACTCTAAAACAGAGTAGACAAGGGCATTGTGTATTTTTCTTGATAGATGATAATCAGAGCAATTTTGCTTTTAACATTGGGATGCTTAGATAATATTTAGATTTTTTTTGATTCAGGTAAAATTAGAATTTTTGTATTTTACATGAGAGAGCATATTGAGTTGGTGTATATACTTTAAAAAAGAGTTGAAAACGGCATTGTGTATTTTCTGTGACAGACTGTATTCAGAGCAATTTTCCTTTAACAATGGGTTGCCTAGATAATATTGAGATTTTTTTCGATTCGCATAAATATAGAATTTCGGTATTTTAAAAAAGGGAGCATATTGCGTTGGTATATATACTCAAAGAAAATGTAGAAAAAAGCATTGTATATTATTTCTGACAGATTATATTCAGAGCAATTTTCCTGTTATCATTGGGGTTTCTAGATAATATTTACATTTTTTTCGATTCCCGTTTAATTAGAATTTCTGTATTTTACATGAGAGAGCATATTGAGTTGGTGTATATACTCCAAAACAGAGTAGAATAGGGCATTGTGTATTTTTTCTGACAGATTATATTCAGTGCAATTTTGTTTTTAACATTGGGGTACCTAGATAATATTTAGAAATTTTTCGATTCACATTAATTTAGAATTTCGGTATTTTACATGAGAGAGCACACTGAGGTGGTGTATATACTCAAAAACAGAGTAGAATATGTCATTGTATATTTTTTCTGACAGAATATATTAAGAGCGATTTTGTTTTTAACATTGGTTGCATAGATATTATTTAGATTTTATTCGATTCGGGTATAAATAGAATTTTGGCATTTTACATGAGAGAGCATGTTGAGTTGGTGTATATACTACAAAACAAAGTAGAAAAGGGTATTGTATATTCTTTCTGAAAGACTATATTCAGAGCAATTTTGCTTTAATTATTAAGGTGCCTAGAGAATATTTAGATTTTTTTCGATTCGGGTAAAATTAGGATTTCTGTATTTTACATGAGAGAGCATACTGTGTTGGTGTATATACTCCAAAACAGTGTACAATAAGGCATTGTATATTTTTTCAAACAGAGTATATTCAGAGCCATTTTCTTTTAACTGTGGGTCACCTAGATATTATTTAGATTTTTTTCGATTCGCATAAAATTAGAATTTCGTTATTTTACATGAGAGAGCATATGGAGTTGGTGTATATACTACAAAACAGAGTAGAAAAGGGCATTGCATATTTTTTCTGGCATATTATATTCAGATCAATTTTGCTTTTAACATTGGGGTGCCTAAATAATATTTAGATTTTTTTTGATTCGCTTAAATATAGAATTTTTGTATTTTACATAAGAGAGCATATGGAGTTGGTGTATATACTGCGAAACAAAGTAGAATACGGCATTGTATATTTTTTCTAGCAGACTATATTCAGAGCCATTTTTTTTTAACTTTGGTGTGCCTAGATAATATTTAGATTTTTTTCGATTCACTGAAATACAGAATTTCCGTATTTTACATGAGAGAGCATACTGAGTTGGTGTATATACTCCAAAACAAAGCAGAATATGGCATTGTATATTTTTTCTAACAGACTATATTCAGAGCCATTTTCATTTAACTTTGAGGCGCCTAGATATTATTTAGATTTTTTTTGGTTCGCATAAAATTAGAATTTCGGCATTTTACATGAGAGAGCATATTTAGTTGGGGTATATACTCCAAAACAGAATAGAGAATGGCATTGTATATTTTTTCTGACAGATTATGTTCAGACCCATTTTCTCTTAACTTAGGTGTGCCTATATAATATTTAGATTTTTCTCGTTTCATGTAAACTTAGAATTTCGGTATTTTACATGAGAGAGCAAACGGAGTTGGTGTATATACCCCAAAACGGAGTAGAATAAGACATTGTATATTTTTTTCTAACAGACTATATTCAGAGCCATTTTCTTTTAACTTTGGTGTGCCTAGATAATATTTAGATTTTTTTCGATTCACTTATGTACAGAATTTCCGTATTTTACATGAGAGAGCATACAGAGTTAGTGTATATATTTAAAAACAGAGTACAATAAGGCATTGTATATTTTTTCTAACATACTATATTCAGAGCAATTTTCTTTTAACTATGGGGTGCCTAGATATTATTTATATTTTTTCTATTTGCATAAATATAGAATTTCTATATTTTAAATGAGAGAGCATATTGTGTTGTTATATATACTACGAAACAGAGTAGAATAGGGCATTGCATATTTTTTCTGACAGATTATATTCAGTGAAATTTTGTTTTTCACATTGAGGTGCGTAGATAATATTTAGATTTTTTCGATTCGGGTAAAATTAGAATTTCTGTATTTTACATGAGAGAGCCTACTGAGTTGGTGTATATACTCCAAAAGAAAGTAGAATATGGCATTGTATATTTTTTCTAACAGACTACATTCAGAGTCATTTTTTTTTAACTTTGGGGCGGCTAGATATTATTTAGATTTTTTTCGCTTTGCGTAAAATTAAAATTTCGGTATTTTACATGAGAGAGCATATTGAGTTGGGGTATATACTACAAAACAAAGTAGGAAAGGACATTGTATATTTTTTATGACAGATTATATTCAGAGCAATTTTGCTTTTAACATTGGGGTGCCTAGATAAAATTTAGATTTCTTTCAATTCGCTTAAATATAGAATTTCGGTATTTTACATGAGAGAGCATACTGAGTGGGGTATATACTCCAAAACATAGTAGAAAACGGCATTGTATATTTTTTCTGACTGATTATATTCAGAGAAATTTTGCTTTTGACATTGGGGTGCCTAGATAATATTTAGATTTTTTTTCGATTCACGAAATATTAGAATTACCGTATTTTACATGAGAGAGCATAATGACTTGGTGTATATACTCCAAACCAGAGTAGAATAGGGCATTGTATATCTTTTCTGACAGACTGTATTTAGAGCAATTTTGTTTTTAACATTGGGGTGCGTAGATAATATTTACATTTTTTCGATCCGGGTAAAATTAGAATTTCTGTATTTTACATGAGAGAGTATATGGAGTTGGTGTATATACAACGAAACAGAGAAGAATAGGTAATTGTATATTTTTTCTGACAGATTACATTCAGAACAATTTTGTTTTTCACATTGGGGTGCCTATATAATATTTAGATTTTTTCGATTTGAGTAAAATTAGAATGTCTTAATTTTACATGAGAGAGCATACTGAGTTGGTGTACATACTCCAAAACATAGTAGAAAATGGCATTGTATATTTTTTCTGGAAGATTATATTCAGAGAAACTTTGCTTTTAACAATGGCTGCCTAGATAATATTTAGATATTTTTAGATTCACGTAAAATTAGAATTTCTGTATTTTACATGAGAGAGCATATTGAGTAGGTGAATATACTCCAAAACAAAGAAAAAACTGCATTGTATATTTTTTCTGACAGATTATATACAGAGCAATTTTGTTTTTAACATTGGGGTGCCTAGATAATATTTAGATTTTTTCAATTCGGGTAAAATTAGAATTTCTGTATTTTATATGAGAGAGCATACTGAGTTTGTGTATATCCTCCAAAACATAGTAGAGTAAGGCATTGTATATTTCTTCTAACAGACAATATTTAGAGCCATTTTCTTTTAACTTTGAAGCAAATTTATATTATTTAGATTTTTTTCGATTCTCGTAAAATTAGAATTTGGGTATTTTACATGAGAGAGCATATTGAGTTGGTGTATATACTCCAATACAGAGTAGAAAAATCACTGTATATTTTTTATGACAGATTATATTCAGAGCAATTTGGATTTTAACATTGTGGTGCCTAGATAACATTTAGATTTTTTTCAATTCACGTAAAATTAGAATTCCGATCTTTTACATGAGAGAGAAAACTGATGTGGTGTATATACTCCAAAACAGAGTAGAATAGGGCATTTTATATTTTATTTTACAGATTATATTCAGAGCAATTTTTTTTAACATTGGGGTGCCTAGATTATATTTAGATTACTTCGATTCTGCTAAAATTATAAATTCTGTATTTTACATGAGCCAGCATATTGAGTTGGTGTATACTCCAAAAAAAAGTAGAATAAGACATTGTATATTTTCTTTAACAGACAATATTCAGAGCATTTTTCTTTATCTTTGGGGCGCCTAGATATTATTTAGATTTTATTCGATTCACGTAAAATTAGTATTTCGATATTATACATGAGAGAGCATACTTAGTTGGTGTATATACTCCAAAACAGAGTAATATAAGGCATAGTATATTTTTACTAACAGTCTATATTAGGAGCCATATTCTATTAACTTTGGGGCACCTAGATATTATTTAGATTTTTTTCAATTCACGTATAATTAGAATTTCTGTATTTTACATGAAAGAGCATATTGAGTTCGTGTATATACTTTACAACAGAGTAGAAAAAGACATTGTATATTTTTTCTGACAGATTATATTCAGAGCAATTTTGGTTTTAACATTGGGGTGCCTAGATAACATTTAGATTTCTTTCAATTCGATTAAATATAGAATTTCAGTATTTTACATGAGAGAGCAGGTAGAGTTGGTGTATATATTCCAAAACAGAGTAGAATAAGGCGTTGTATAATTTTTCTGACAGATCATATTCAGAGCAATTTTGTTTTTAACAATGGGGTGCCTAGATAATATTTAGATTTTTTCGATTTGGGTAAAATTAGAATATCTTTATTTTACATGAGAGAGCATACTGAGTTCGTGTATATACTCCAAAACATAGTAGATTAAGGCATTGTATATTTGTTCTAACAGACTATATTCAGAGCCATTTTCTTTTAACTTTGGGGCGCCTAGATATTATTTAGATTATTTTCAATTCACGTAAAATTAGAATTTGAGCATTTTACATGATAGAGCATATTGAGTTGGTGTATATACTTTAAAACAAAGTGGAATAAGGCATTGAATATTTTTTCTAACAGACTATATTCAGAGCCATTTTTGTTGAACGTTGAGGCGCCTAGATATTATTTAGATTTTTTACCATTCCTGTAAAATTAGAATTTCGGTATTTAACATGAGAGAGCATACTGAGTTGGTTTATATACTTTAAATCAGAGTAGAATAGGGCATTGTATATTTTTTCTGACAGATTATATTCAGAGCAATTTTGCTTTTACATTGGAGTGCCTAGATAATATTGAGTTTTTTTCGATTCACGTAAATTTCGGATTTCTGTATTTTACGTGAGAGAGCATATTGAGGTGGTGTATATACAACAAAAGACAGTAGAAAAGGGCATTTTATATTTTTTCTGTCAGATTATATTCAGAGAAATATTGCTTTTAACATTGGGTTGCCTAGAATATATTTAGATTATTTCGATTCGGGTAAAATTAGAATTTCGTTATTTTACATGAGAGGGCATATTGAGTTGGTGTATATACTCCAAAACAGAGTATAATAGGGCATTGGATATTTTTTCTAACAGATTATACTCACAGCAATTTTGTTTTTAACATTGAGGTGCCTAGATAATATTTAGATTTTTTTCGATTCTCTGAAATATAGAATTTCTGTATTTTACATGAGAGAGCAAATGGAGTTGGTGTATATACTCCAAAAGAAAGTAGAATAAGGCATTATGTATTTTTTCTGACAGATTATATTCAGAGCAATTTTGTTTTTAATATTGGTTTGCCTAGATAATATTTAGATTTTTTTCGATTCGCTTAAATATAGAATTTCTGTATTTTACGTGAGAGAGCATATGGAGTTCTTGTATATATTCCAAAATAGAGTAGAAAAAAGCATTGTATATTTTTTCTTACAAATTATATTCAAAGCGATTTTGTTTTTAACATTGGGGTGCCTAGATAATATTTAGATATTTTCGATTTGCTTAACGATAAAATTTCTGTATTTTACATGAGAGAGCATATTGAGTTGGTGTATATACTCCAAAACAGTAGAATAGGGCATTGTATATTTTTTCTGACAGTTTATATTCAGAGCAATTTTGTTTTTAACATTGGGGTGCATAGATAATATTTAGATTATTTCGATTCGGGTAAAATTAGAATTTCTGTATTTTACACGAGAGAGCATACTGATTTGGTGTATATACTCCAAAACATAGTAGAATAAGGCATTGTATATTTTTTCTGACAGACTATATTCAGAGCAATTTTCTTTTAACATTGGGGCGCCTAGATATTTTTTAGATTTTTTTCGATTCGCGTAAAATTAGAATTTCGGTATTTTACATAAGAGAGCATATTGAGTTGCTGTATATACCCCAAAACAGAGTAGAAAAGGGCACTGTATATTTTTTCTGACAAATTATATTCAGAGAAATTTTGTTTTTACCATTGGGGTGTCTAAATAATATTTAGATTTTTTCGATTCGCTTAAATATATAATTTCTGTATTTTACATGAGAGTGCATATGGAGTTGGTGTATATACTCCAAAATAGAGTAGAATAAAGCATTCTATATTTTTTCTAACTGACTATATTCAGAGACATTTTTGTTTAACTTTGCGGTGCCTAGATATTATTTAGATTTATTTCGATTCATGTAAAATTAGAATTTCGATATTTTACATGAGAGAGTATATTGAGTTGGTGTATATATTCCAAATCAAAGTAAAAAAGGGCATTGTATATTTTTTCTGACAGATTATATTCAGAGCAATTTGTTTTTAACATTGGGGTGCCTAGATAATATTTAGATTTTTTGGATTCTGGTAAAATTAAATTTCTGTATTTTACATAAGAGAGCATACGGAGTTTTTGTATTTACTCCAAAACAGAGTAGAATAAGGTATTTTATATTTTTTCTAACAGACTATATTCATACCCATTTTCTTCTAACTTTGGGGCACATAGATATTATTTACATTTTTTTCGATTCTCGAAAAATTATAATTTCGGTATTTTACATGAGAGAGCATATTGATTTGGTGTATATACTCGAAAGCAGAGTAGAAAAGGCCATTGTATATTTTTTCTGACAGATTATATTAAGAGCAATTTTGCTTTTAACTTTGGGTTGCCTAGATTATATTTAGATTATTTTCGATGTGCATAAATATGGAATTTCTCTATTTTACATGAGAGTGCATATGGAGTTGGTGTGTATACTCCAAAAGAGAGTAGAATAGGACATTGTATATTTTTTCTGACAGATTATATTCAGAGAAATTTTGTTTTTAACATTGGGGTACCTAGATAATATTTAGATTTTTTTCAATTTGCTTAAATATAGAATTTCTCTATTTTACATGAGAGAGCATATGGAGTTAATTTATATACTCCAAAACAGAGTAGAAAAAAGCATTGTATATTTTTTCTGACAGATTATACTCAGAGCAATTTTGTTTTAAACATTGGGGTGCCTAGATAATATTTAGATTTTTTTCGATTCGCTTAAATATAGAATTTCTGTATTTTACATTAGAGAGCAGGTAGAGTTGGTGTATATACTCAACAACAGAGTAGAATACGGCATTGTATATTTTTTCTGACAGTTTATATTCAGAGCAATTTTGCTTTTAACATTGGGGTGCCTAGATAATATTTAGATTTTTTCGATTCTGGTAAAATTAGAATTTCTGTATTTTACACAAGAGAGCATACTGAGTTGGTGTATATACTACAAAACACAGTAGAATAAGGCATTGTATATTTTTTCTAACAGACTATATTCAGAGCCATTTTCTTTTAACATTGGGGCGCCTAGATAATATTTAGATTTTTTTCGATTCACGTAAAATTAGAATTTCGGTATTTTACATGAGAGAGCATATGGAGTTGGTGTATATTCTCCAAAACAGAGTAGAAAACGACATTGTGTATCTTTTATGACAGATTATATTTAGAACATCTTTGCTTTTAACATTGGGGTGCCTAGATAATATTTAGGTTTTTTTCATTCGCTTACATATAGAATTTCTGTATTTTACATGAAAGAGCATATAAAGTTGGTGTATATACTCCAATACAAAGTAGAATAGGGCATTGTATATTTTTTATGACAGATAATATTCAGAGAAATTTTATTTTGAACATTGGGGTGCATATATAATATTTAGATTTTTTTCGATTTCCTTATATATTGAATTTCTGTATTTTGCATGCGAGAGCATATGGAGTTAATGTATGTACTCCAAAACGTAGTAGAAAAGGGCATTGTATATTTTTTCTGACAGATTATATTCAGAGCCATTTTGCTTTTACATTGGGGTGCCTAGATAATATTTAGAATTTTTTCGATTCACGTAAAATTAGAATTTTGGTATATTACATGAGAGAGCATATTGAGTTGGTGTATATACTCCAAAACAGAGTAGACAAGGGCATTTTATATTTTGTCAGACAGACTATATTCATAGCAACTTTGCTTTTAACATTGGGGTGCATAGATAATATTTAGATTTTTTTCGATTCACTTAAATATAGAATTCCTGTATTTTAAATGAGAGAGCATATGGAGTTGGTGTATAGTCTCCAAAACAAAGTAGAATAGTGCATTGTATATGTTTTATGACAGACTATATTCAGAGAAATTTTCTTTTTAACATTGGGGTGCCTAGATAATATTGACATTTTTTTAGATTCGGGAAATATTAGAATTTCAGTATTTTACATGAGGGAGCATACGGAGTCGGTGTATTTACTCCAAAACAGAGTAGAATAAGGCATTGTATATTTTTTCTAACAGACTATATTCATACCCATTTTTATTCAACGTTGGGGCGCCTAGATATTATTTAGACTTTTTTCGATTCACGTAAAATTAGAATTTTGGTATTTTACATGAGAGAGCATATTGATTTGGTGTATATACACCAAAGCAGAGTAGAAAAAGGCATTGTATATTTTTTCTGACAGATTATATTCAGAGCAAGTTTTCTTTTAGCTTTGGAGTGCCTAGATTATATTTAGATTTTATTCGATTTGCATAAATATATATCTTCTCTATTTTACATGAGAGTGCATATTGATTTGGTGAATATACTCCATAACAAAGTAGAATAGGACATTGTATATATTTTCTGACAGATTATATTCAGAGCAATTTTGTTTTTAATATTGGGGTACCTAGATAATATTTAGATTTTTTTCGATTTGCTTAAATATAGAATTTCTTTATTTTACATGAGAGAGCATATGGAGTTGGTATATATACTCCAAAACAGAGTAGAAAAGGGCATTGTATATTTTTTCTGACAGATTATATTCAGAGAAATTTTGTTTTTAACGTTGGGGTCCCTAGATAATATTTAGATTTTTTTCGATTCACTTAAATATAGAATTTCTGTATTTTACACGAGAGAGCTTATGGAGTTTGTGTATATACTCCAAAAGAGAGTAGAAAAGGGTATTGTATATTTTTTCTGACAAATTATATTCAAAACAATTTTTTTTTTAACATTGGGGTGCCTAGAAAATATTTAGATTTTTTCAATTCTGGTAAAATTAGTATTTCTGTATTTTACATGAGACAGCATACGGCGTTGGTGTATTTACTCCAAAACGTAGTAAAAAATGGCATTCTATATTTTTTCTGACAGATTATATTGAGGTCAATTTTGTTTTTATCATTGGGGGTCTTAGATAATATTTAGATTTTTTTCGATTCGCTTATATATAGAATTTCTGTATTTTACATGAGAGAGCATATCAAGTTGGTGTATATACTCCAAAACAGAGTAGAACAGGGCATTGTATATTTTTTCTGACAGATAATATTCAGAGAAATTTTGTTTTGAACATTGGGGTGCATAGATAATATTTAGATTTTTTTCGATTTGCTTAAATATTGATTTTCTGTATTTTACATGAGAGAGCATATGGAGTTGGTGTATATACTCCAAAACATAGTAGAAAACGGCATTGTATATTTTTTCTGACAGATTATATTCAGAGAAATTTTGATTTTAACATTGGGGGGCCTAGATAATATTTAGATTTATTCGATTTGGGTAAAATTAGAATTTCGGTATTTTACATGAGAGAGCATATTGAGTTGGTGTATGTACTCCAAAACAGAGTTGAATAAAACATTGTATATTTTCTCTAACAGAATATATTCAGAGCCATTTTCTTTTAACTTTGGGGCACCTAGATATTATTTAGATTTTTTTTTATTTGCCTAGAATTAGAATTTCTGTATTTTACATGAGAGAGCATATGCAGTTGGTGTATATACTCCAAAACAGAGTAGAATAGGGCATTGTATATTTTTTCTGACACATTATATTCAGCTAGATTTTGCTTTTAACTTTGGGGTGCCTAGATAATATTTAGATTATTTTCGATTCGCTTAAATATAGAATTTCTCTATTTTACAGGAAAGAGCATGAGGAGTTGGTGTAAATACTCCAAAACAAAGTAGAATAGGGCATTGTATATTTTTTCTGAAAGATTATATTCAGAGCAATTTTTATTTAACACTCTGGTGCCTAGATAATATTTAGATTTTTTCGATTCCAGTAAAATTAGAATTTCTGTATTTTATATGAGTGCAACATGAGATGCTGTATATACTCCGAAACAGAGTAGAATACGGCATTGTATATTTTCTCTTACAGACTATATTCAGAGCCATTTTCTTTTAACTTTGGAATGCCTAGATATTTTTTAGATTTTTTTCGATTAGCGAAAAATTAGAATTTCTGTATTTTACATGAGGGAGCATATTGAGTTGGTGTATATACTACAAAACCGAGTAGAAATGGGCATTTTATATTTTTTTTTGACAGATGATATTCAGAGTAATTTCGATTTTAAAATTGGGGTGCCTAGATAATATTTTGATTTTTTTCGATTAGCTTAAATATAGAATTTCTGTATTTTACATGAGAGAGCATATGGAGTCGGTTTATATACTTTAAAACAGATTAGAATAGGGCATTGTATATTTTTTCTGACAAATTATATTTAGAGCAATTTTGTTTTTAACATCGGGGTGCGTAGATAATATTTAGATTATTTTCAATTCAGGTAAAATTAGAATTTTGGTATTTTACATGAGAGAGCACCCTGAGTTGGTTTATATACTCCAAAACAGAATGAAATAAGGCATTGTATATTTTTTCTAACAGACTATATTCAGAGCCATTTTCTTTTAACTTTGGGGAGCCTAGATATTATTTAGATTTTTTTGATTCACCTAAAATTAGAATTTCCGTATTTTACATGAGAGAGCATGTTGAGTTGCTGTATATACTCCAAAACAGAGTAGAAAAAGGCATTTTATATTTCTTCTGACAGTTTATATTCAGAGCACTTTTGCTTTTAACACTGGGGTGCCTAGATAATATTTAGATTTTTTCGATTCGGGTAGAATTAGAATTTCTGTATTTTACATGACAGAGCATATTGAGTTGGTGTTTATACTACAAAACAGAATCGAAGAGGGCATTGTATATTTTTTCTGACAGACTATATTCAGAGCAATTTTGCTTTTAACATTGGGGTGCCTAGATAATATTTAGATTTTTTTCGGTTCGGGTAAAATTAGAATTTCGGTATTTTACATGAGAGAGCATACTGAGTTGATGTATATATTCCAAAACTGAGTAGAATAGGGAATTGTAAAATTATTGTGACAGATTATATTCAGAGAAATCGTTTTTAATATTGGGTTGCCTACATAATATTTAGATTTTTTTCGATTCACGTAAAATTAGAATTTCTGTATTTTACATGAGAGAGCATACTGAGTTGGTGTATATACTCCAAAACAGAGTAGAATAAGGAATTGTATATTTTTTCTAACAGATTATATTCAGAGCCGTTTTCTTTTAACTTTCGGTTCCTAGATATTATTTATATTTTTTTCGATTCGTGTGAAATTAGAATTTCGGTATTTTACATGAGAGAGCATAAGGAGTTGGTGTATATACTCCAAAACCGAGTAGAATAGGGCATTGTATAATTATTGTGACAGATTTTATTCAGAGCAATATCGTTTTTAACATTGGGTTGCCTAGATAATATTTAGATTTCTTTTGATAGACTTAAAATTCGAATTTCTCTATTTTACATGAGAGAGCTTACTGAGTTGGTTTATATACTCCAAAACAGAGTAGAATAAGGCATTGTATATTTTTTCTAACAGACTGTATTCAGAGCCATTTGATTTTAACTTTGGGGCGCCTAGATATTGTTTTGAGTTTTTTTGATTCGCCTAAAATTAGAATTTTGGTATTTTACATGAGAGAGCATATTGACTTGGTGTATATACTCCAAAACAGAGTAGAAAACAGCATTGTATATTTTCTTTTACAGATTATATTCAGAGCAATTTTGCTTTTAACATTGGGGTGCCTAGATAATATTTAGATTTTTTCGATTAGGGTAGAATTAGAATTTCTCTATTTTACGTGACAGAGCATATTGAGGTGGTTTATATAACAAAACCGAGTAGAAAAGGGCATTGTATATTTTTTCTGACAGATTATATTCGGAGAAATTTTGCTTTTAACATAAGCGTGCCTAGATAATATTTAGATTTTTTCGATTCGCTTAAAATTTCTGAATTTTACATGAGAGAGCATATGGATTCGGTGTATATACTTTAAAACAGATTAGAATAGGGCATTGTATATTTTTCTGACAGATTATATTCAGAGAAATTTTGTTTTTAACATTGGGTTGACTAAATAATATTTAGATTTTTTTCAATTCGGGTAAAATTAGAATTTCTGCATTTTACATGAGAGAGCATACTGAGTTGGTGTACATACTCCAAAACAGAGTAGAATAGGGCATTGTTTATTTTTTATGACAAATTATATTCAGAGGAATTTTGATTTTACCTTTCGGGTGCCTAGATAATATATAGATGTTTTTCGATATTCTTAAATATTGAATTTCGGTATTTTACATGAGAGAGCATATGGAGTTGGTTTATATACTCCAAAACAGAGTAGAAAAGGGCATTGTATATTTTTTCTGACAGATTATATTCAGAGCAATTTTGTTTTTAACATTGGGGTGCCTACATAATATTCTAATTTTTTCGATTCGGGTAAAATTAGAATTTCGGTATTTTACATAATAGACCATATGGAGTTGGTGTATATACTCCATAACAGAGTAGAATCGGGCATTGTATATATTTTCTTACAGATTATATTAAGAGCAATTTTGCTTTTAACATTGGGGTGCCTACATAATATTTAGATTTTTTCGATTCGGGTAGAATTAGAATTTCTGTATTTTACATGACAGAGCATATTGAGTTGGTGTTTATACCACAAAACAGAATCGAAGAGGGCATTGTATATTTTTTCTGACAGACTATATTCAAAGCAATTTTGCTTTTAACATTGGGGTGCCTAGATAATATTTAGATTTTTTTCGGTTCGGGTAAAATTAGAATTTCTGTATTTTACACGAGAGCATATTGAGTTGGTGTATACACTACAAAACAGAGTAGAAAAGGGCATTGTATATTTTTTCTGACAAACTATATTAAGAGCAATTGTGCTTTTAACATTAGGGTGCCTAGAGAATATTTAGATTCTATTCGATTTGCTTAAATATAGAATTTCTGTATTTTACATGAGAGAGCATACTGAGTTGATGTATATATTCCAAAACCGAGTAGAATAGGGCATTGTAAAATTATTGTGACAGATTATATTCAGAGCAATCGTTTTTAATATTGGGTTGCCTACATAATATTTAGATTTTTTTCGATTCACGTAAATTTAGAGTTTCTGTATTTTACATGACAGAGCATACTGAGTTGGTGTATATACTCCAAAACTGAGTAGAATATGGCATTGTTTATTTTCTCTGACAAATTATATTCAGAGCAATTTTGTTTTTAACATTGGGGTGCCTACATAATATGTTCATATTTTCCATTCGGGTAAAATTAGAATTTCTGTATTTTACAGAAGAGAGCATATTGAGTTGGTGTATATACTCAAAAACAAAGTAGAATAAGGCATTGTGTATTTTTTCGAACAGACTATATTCAGAGCCATTTCCTTTTAATTTTGGGGCGCCTAGATATTATTTAGATTTTTTATGATTTGCGTAAAATTAGAATTTCGGTATTTTACGTGAGAGAGCATATTGAGTTGGTTTATATACTACAAAACTGAGTAGAAAAGGGCATTCTATGTATTTTCTGTCAGATTTTATTCAGAGCAATTATGCTTTCAACATTAGGGTCCCTAGATAATATTTAGATTTTTTCTATTCAAGTAAAATTAGAATTTCGGTATACATGAGAGAGCACACTGAGTTGGTGTATATATTCCAAAACCGAGTAGAATAGGTCATTATATATTTTCTCGACAGATTATATTCAGAGCAATTTTGTTTTTAACATTGGGGTGCTGCGATAATATTTAGATTTTTTCGATTTTTTAAAAATTAGAATTACTGTATTGTACAGGAGAGAGCATACTGAGTTGGTGTATATACTACAAAAAAGAGTAGAAAAGGGCATTGTATATTTATTCTGACAGATTATATTCAGAGCAATTTTGCTTTTAACATTCGGGTGCCTAGATAATATTTAGATTTTTTTGGAATCACGTAAATTTTGTATTTCCGTATTTTACATGAGAGAGCATATGGAGTTGGTGTATATACTCCAAAATATAGTAGAATACGGCATTGTATATTTTTTCTGACAGATTATATTCAGGGCAATTTTGTTTTTAACATTGGAGTGCCTAGATAATATTTAGATTTTTAAGATTCATTTAAAATTGGAATTTCTGAATTTTACATGAGAGAGCATATGGAGTTGGTTTATATACTCCAAAATAAATAAGAATAATGCATTTTATATTTTTTTGTACAGATTATATTCAGAGCAATTTTATTTTTAACATTGGGGTGCCAGGATAATATTTAGATTTTTTTCGATTCATGTAAATTTAGAATTTAAGTATTTTACATGAGAGAGTATACTGAGTAGGTGTATACTCCAAAAGAGAGTAGAATAAGGCATTGTATATTTTTACTAACAGACTATATTCAGAGCCATATTCTTCTATCTTTGGGGTGCCTAGATATTATTTATATATTTTTCTATTCGCGTAAAATTAGAATTTCAGAATTTTACATGAGAGAGCATATTGAGTTGGTGTATATACTACAAAACAGAGTAAAAAGAGCATTGTATATTTTTTCTGACAGATTATACTCAGAGAAATTTTGTTTATAACATTGGGGTGCCTAGATAATATTTATATTTTTTTCGATTCGCTTCAATATAGAATTTCTGTATTTTACATGAGAGAGCATATGGAGTTGGTGTATATACTCCAAAACAGAGTAGAATAGAGCATTGTATATTTTCTCTGACAGATTATATTCAAAGCAATTTTGTTTTTAACATTGGTGTGCCTAGATAAAATTTAGATATTTTTGATTCGGGTAAAATTAGAATTTCTGTATTTTACATGAGAGAGCATACTGAGTTGTCGAATATACTCCAAAAAAGAGTAAAATAAGGGATTTAATATTTTTTCTAACAGAGTATATTCAGAGCCATTTTCTTTTAACTTTGGGGCACCAAGGTATTATTTAGATTTTTTTGATTCACATAAAATTAGAATTTCGGTATTTTACATGAGAGAGCATACTGAGTTGTGTATATACTACCAGAGTAGAATAAGGCATTGTATATTTTTTTTAACCGACTATATTTAGAGCCATTTTCTTTTAAGTTTGGGGCGCCTTGATATTATCTAGATTTTTTTCGATTCACGTAAAATTAGAATTTCTGTATTTTACATGAGAGAGCTTATGGAGTTGGTGTATATACTCCAACCCAAAGGAGAAAAGGGAATTGTATATTTTTTCTGACAGATTATATTCAGAGCAATTTTTTTTTTAACATTTTGGTGCCTAGATAATATTTAGATTTTTTCGATTCGGGTAAAATTAGAATTTCTGTATTGTACACTAGAGAGCCTACTGAGTTTGTGTATATACTCCAAAACAGAGTAGAATAAGGCATTGTATATTTTGTCTAACAGAGTATATTCAGAGCCATTTTCTTTTAACTTTGGGGTGCCTAGATCTTATTTAGATTTTTTTCGATTCGTGTAAAATTACAATTTCGGCATTTTCCATGAGAGAGCATATGGAGTTGGTTTATATACTTCAACACAGAGTAGAATAGGGCAATGTATATTATTACTGACAGATTATATTCAGAGAAATTTTGGTTTTAACATTGTGGTACCTCAATAATATTTGGATTTCTTTCGAATCGTGTAAATTTAGAATTTCGTTATTTTACATGAGAGAGCATATTGAGTTGGTGTATATACTACAAAACAGAGTAGAAAAAAACATTGTATATTTTTTCTGACAGACCATATTCAGAAGAATTTTGCTTTTAACATTGGGGTACGTAGATAATATTTAGATTTTTTTCAATTCACTTAAATATAGAATTTCTGTATTTTAAATGAGAGAGCATATGGAGTTGGTGTATATACTCAAAACCAAATTAGAATAGGGCATTGTATATTTTTTCTGACAGATTATATTCAGAGTAATTTTGTTTTGAACATTGGAGTGCCTAGATAATATTTAGATTTTTTTACGATTCCCTTAAATATAGAATTTCTCTATTTTATATGAGAGAGCGTATGGAATTGGTGTATATACTCCAAAACAGAGTAGAATAGGGCATTCTATATTTTTTCAGACAGATTATACTCAGAGCAATTTTGCTTTTAACATTGGGTTGCCTAGATAATATTTCAATTTTTTCCATTCGGGTAAAATTAGAATTTTTGTATTTTACATTAGAGAGCACACTGAGTTGGTGTTTATAGTCCAAAACAGAGTAGAATAAGGCATTGTATATTTTTTCTTACAGACTATATTCAGAAACATTTTCTTTTAACTTTGGGGCGCCTAGATATTATTTAGATTTATTTCAATTCACGTAAAATTAGAATTTCGGTATTTTACATGAGAGAGCATATTGAATTGGTGTATATAATCCAAAACAGAGTGGAATAGGGCATTGTATATTTTTTCTGACAGATTATATTCAGAGCAATTTTGTTTTTAACATTGGGGTGACTAGATAATATTTAGATTTTTTTCGATTCACGTAAAATTAGAATTTCTGTATTTTACATGAGAGAGCATACTGAGTTGTTGTATATACTCCAGAATAGAGTAGCATAAAACGTTGTAGGTTTTTTTCGATTCGCTTAAATATAGAATTTCTGTATTTTACATGAGAGAGCATATGGAGTTGGTGTATATACTCCAAAACAGAGTTGGATAGGCTCTTGTATATTTTTACTCACAGATTGTATTCAGAGCAATTTTGTTTTTTACTTTTGGGTGCCTACATAATATTTAGATTTTTTCGACTTGGGTAAAATTAGAATTTCTGTATGTTAGATGAGAGAGCATACTGAGTTGCTGTATATACTCCAAAACAGAGTAGAATAATGCATTGTATATTTTTACTAACAAACTCTATTCAGAGCCATTTTCCTTGAACTTTGCGGTGCCTAGATATTATTTGGATTTTTTTCAATTCGCCTAAAATTAGAATTTCGGTATTTTACAGAAGAGAGCATATTGAGTTGGTGTATATACTCCAAAAGAGAGTAGAAAAGAACATTGTATATTTTTTCTGACAGATTATAGTCAGAGCAATCTTGCTTATAACATTGGGGTGCCTATATAATTTTTAGATTTTTTCGATTCACGTAAAATTAGAATTTTGGTATTTTATATGAGAGAGCATACTCAGTTGGTGTATATACTCCAAAACCGAGTAGAATAAAACATTGTATATTTTTTCTAACAGACTGTATTGAGAGCCATATTCCTTTAGCTTTGGGGCGCCTAGATATTATTTAGATTATTTTCGATTCACGTAAAATTAAAATTTTGGTATTTTACATGAGAGAGCATATTGAGTTGGTATATATACCCCAAAAAAGAGTAGAAAAGGTCATTTTATATTTTTTCTGACAGATTATATTCAGAGGAATTTTGCTTCTAACATTCTGGTTCCTAGATAATATTTAGATTTTTTTCAATTCGCTTAAATATAGAATTTCTGTATTTTACATGAGAGAGCATATTTAGTTGGTGTATATACTCGAAAACAGAGTAGAAAAGGTCATTTTATATTTTTTCTGCCAGATTATATTCAGAGGAATTTTGCTTTTAACATTGGAGTTCTTGGATAATATTTAGATTTTTTTCGATTCGTTTAAATATAGAATTTCTGTATTTTACATGAGAGAGCATATGGAGTTGGTTTATATACTCCAAAACAGAGTAGAATAAGGCACTGTATATTTTTTCTGACAGAATATATTCAGAGCAATTTTGTTTTAAACATTGGGATGTCTAGGTAATTTTTAGATTCTTTTGGATTCGCTTAAATATAGAATTTCTTTATTTCACATAAGAGAGCATATGGAGTTGGTGTATGCACTCCAAAACAGAGTAGAATAGGGCATTGTATATTTTTTCTGACAGACTATATTCAGAGTAATTTTGTTTTTAACATTGGGGTGCTTAGATAATATTTAGATTTTTTCGATTCACTTAAAATTAGAATTTTGGTATTTTATATGAGAGAGCATACTGAGTTAAGGTATATACTCTAAAACACAGTAGAATAAGGTATGGTATATTTTTCCTAACAGAGTATATTCAGAGCCATTTTCTTTTAACTTTTGGGCGCCTAAATATCATTTAGATTTTTTTCAATTCGCATAAAATTAGAATTTCGGTATTTTACATAGGAGAGCATATGGAATTGCTGCATATACTCCAAAACAGAGTAGAATAGGGCACTGTATATTTTTTCTGACAGATTATATTCAGAGAAATTTTTCTTTTAACATTGGGGTGCCTAGATAATATTTAGATTTTTTTCGATTCGCTTAAATACAGAAATTCTGTATTTTATATGATAGAGCATATGGAGTTGGTGTATATACTCCGAAACAGAGTAGAATAGGGCATGGTATATTTTTTGTGACAGACTATATTCAGAGCAATTTTGTTTTTAACATCGGTTTGACTAGATAATATCTAGAGTTTTTTCTATTCACGTAAAATTAGAATTTCTGTATTTTACATGAGAGAGCATACTGAGTTGGTGTATATACACCAAAACAGAGAAGAAAAGGGCATTGTATATTTTTTCTAACAGACTATATTCAGAGCCATTTTCTTTTAAATTTTGAGTGCCTAGATATTTTTTAGACTTTTTTCGATTCGCTTAAATATAGAATTTCTGTACTTAACATGAAAGAGCATATGAAGTTGGTGTATATACTCCAAAACAGAGTAGAAAAGGGCATTGTATATTTTTTCTGACAGATTATATTCAGAGCAATTTTCTATTTAACAGTGGGGTGCCTAGATAATATTTAGATTTATACGATTCACGTAAAATTAGAATTTCTGTATTTTACATGATAGAGCATATGGAGTTGGTGTATATACTCCAAAACAGAGTAAAATAAGGCATTGTATATTTTCTCTATCAGACTATATTCACAGCCATTTTCTTTTACCTTTGGGGCGCCTAGATATTATTTAGATATTGGTCGATCGCATAATACTTGAATTTTTGTATTTTACATGAGAGAGCATATTGAGTTGGTGTATATACTCCAAAACAGAGTAGAAAAGGGCATTGTATATTTTTTCTGACAGATTATATTCAGCTAAATTTTGCTTTTAACATTGGGGTGCATAGATAATATTTAGATTTTTTTCGATTTGCTTAAATGTAGAATTTCTGTATTTTACATGATAAAGCATACTGAGTTGGTGTATATACTCCAAAACAGAGTAGAATAAGGCATTGTATATTTTTTTCTAACAGAGTATATTCAAAGCCATTTTCTTTTAACTTTGGGGCGCCTAGATATTATTTAGATTTCTTTAGATTCGTGAAAATTAGAATTTCGGTATTTTAAATGAGAGAGCATATTGAGTTGGTGTATATACTCCAAAACAGTGTAGAAAAGGGCATTGTATATTATTTCTGACAGATTATATTCAGAGAAATTTTGATCTGAACATGGGGGTGCCTAGATAATATTTAGATTTATTCGATTCTGGTAAAATAAGAATTTCTGTATTTTACATGAGAGAGCATACTGAGTTGGTGTATATACTACAAAAGAGAGTAGAATAAGGCATTGTATATTTTTTCCAACAGACTATATTCAGAGCAAATTTCTTCTAACTTTGGGGCGCCTAGATATTATTTAGATTTTTATCAATTTGCCTAAAATTAGAATTTCGGTATTTTACCTGAGAGAGCATATTGAGTTGGTGTATATATTTTAAAACAGAATAGAAAAACGCATTGAATATTTTTTCTGACAGATTATATTCAGAGCAACTCTGCTTTTAACATTGGGGTGCCTAGATAATATTTAGATTTTTTTCGATTCGTGTAAAACTAGAATTTCGGTATTTTACATGAGAGAGCACACTGAGTTGGTGTATGTACTCCAAAACAGAGTAGAATACGGCATTGTATAATTTTTCTGACTGATTCTATCCAGAGAAATTTTGCCCTTAACATTGGGGTGCCTAGATAAGATTTAGATTTTTTTTTGATTCGCTTATATATAGAATTTCTGTATTTTACATGAGAGAGCATATGGAGTTGGTGTATATACTCCAAAACGGAGTACAATAGGGCATTTTATATTTATTCTGACAGATTATATTCAAAGCAATTTTGTTTTTAACATTGGGGTGCCTAGATAATATTTAGATTTCTTTCGATTCGCATAAATATGTAATTTCTGTATTTTTCATGAGAGAGCATATGAAGTTGGTGTATATACTCTAAAACGGAGTAGAATAGGGCATTGTATATTTTTTCTGACAGATTATATTCAGAGAAATTTTCTTTTTTACGTTGGGGTGCTAGATAATATTTAGAGTTTTTCGATTCGGGTAAAATTAGAATTTATGTATTTTACATGAGAGAGCATACTGAGTTGGTGTATATACTCCAAAACAGAGTAGAATACGTTATTGTATATTTTTTCTAAGAGACTCTATTCAGAGCCATTTTCTTTTAACTTTGGGGCGCCTAGATATTATTTATATTTTTTTGATTTGCATAAAATTAGAATTTCGGTATTTTACCTGAGAGAGCATATTGAGTTGGTGTATATTCTATAAAATAGAGTAGAAAAGGGGATTGTATATTTTTTCTGACAGATTATATTCAGAGCAATTTTGCTTTTAACATTGGGGTGCCTAGATAATATTTAGATTTTTTTCTATTCTCTTAAATATAGAATTTCTGTATTTCACCTTAGAGAGCATATGGAGTTGGTTTATACATTTTAAAAAAGAGTACAATAGGGCATTGTATCTTTTTTCTGACAGATTAAATTCAGAGCAATTCTGCTTTTAACATTGGAGTGCCTAGATAATATTAATTTATTTTTTCGATTTGCGTAAAATTAGAATTTCTGTGTTTTATGTGAGAGAGCATACTGACTTATTGTATATACTCCAAAATAGAGTAGAATAAGGCATTGGATATTTTTTCTAAGAGACTATATTCAGAGATATTTTCTTTTAACTTCGGGGCGCCTAGATATTATTTAGATATTTTTCGATTCGCTTAAAATTAGAATTTCCATATTTCACATGAGAGAGCAAATTGAGTTCGTGTATATACTCCAAAACAGAGTAGAATAGGGCATTGTATATTTTTTCTGACCGATTATATTCAGAGCAATTTTGCTCTAAACATTGGGGTGCCTAGATAATATTTAGATTTTTTGTCGATTCACTTAAATATAGAATTTCTGTATTTTACATGAGAGAACTTATGGAGTTGGTGTATATACTCCAAAATAGAGTAGAATAGGGCACTGTATATTTTTTCTGACTGATTATATTCAGACCAATTTTGTTTTTAACATTGGGGTGCCTAGAAAATACTTATATTTTAATCGATTCTCTTAAATATAGAATTTCTGTATTATACATGAGAGAGCATATGGAGTTGGTGTATATACTCCAAAGCAGAGTAGAATAGCGCATTGTATATTTTTCGTGACAGATTATATTCAGAGCAATTTTGTTTTTAACATTGGGGTGCCTAGGTAATATTTAGATTTTTTCTATTTGGGTAAGAGTAGAATTGCTGTATTTTATATGAGACAGCATACTGAGTTGGTGTATATACTCCAAAACAGAGTAGAATAAGGCATTGTATATTTTTTTAACAGACTATATTCAGAGCCATTTTCTTTTAACTTTGGGGCGCCTGGATATTATTTAGAGTTGTTTTGATTCGCTTAAAATTAGAATTTCGGTATTTTACATGAGAGAGCGTACTGAGTTGGTGAATATACTCCAATCCAAAGTAGAATAGGGCATTGTATATTTTTTCTTACAGATTAAATTCAGAGCAATTTTGCTTTAAACATTGGGGTGCCTAGATAATATTTAGATTTTTTGTCGATTCGCTTAAATATAGAATTTCTGTATTTTACATGAGAGAACTTATGGAGTTGGTGTATATACTCCAAAATAGAGTAGAATAGGGCACTGTATATTTTTTCTGACTGATTATATTCAGACCAATTTTGTTTTTAACATTGGGGTGCCTAGAAAATACTTATATTTTAATCGATTCTCTTAAATATAGAATTTCTGTATTATACATGAGAGAGCATATGGAGTTGGTGTATATACTCCAAAGCAGAGTAGAATAGCGCATTGTATATTTTTCGTGACAGATTATATTCAGAGCAATTTTGTTTTTAACATTGGGGTGCCTAGGTAATATTTAGATTTTTTCTATTTGGGTAAGAGTAGAATTGCTGTATTTTATATGAGACAGCATACTGAGTTGGTGTATATACTCCAAAACAGAGTAGAATAAGGCATTGTATATTTTTTCTAACAGACTATATTCAGAGCCATTTTCTTTTAACTTTGGGGCGCCTGGATATTATTTAGAGTTGTTTTGATTCGCTTAAAATTAGAATTTCGGTATTTTACATGAGAGAGGGTACTGAGTTGGTGAATATACTCCAATCCAAAGTAGAATAGGGCATTGTATATTTTTTCTTACAGATTAAATTCAGAGCAATTTTGCTTTAAACATTGGGGTGCCTAGATAATATTTAGATTTTTTTCGATTCACGGAAAATTAGAATTTTGGTATTTTACATGAGAGAGCATACTGAGTTGGTTTATATACTCCAAAATAGAATAAAATAAGGCATTGTATATTTTTTCTGACAGATTATATTCAGAGCATTTTTTTTTTTTAACATTGCAGTGTCTAGATAATATTTAGACTTTTCAATTCGGGTAAAATTAAAATTTCTGTATTTTACATGATAGAGCATACTGAGTTAGTGTATATACTCCAAAACAGTGTAGAATAAGGCATTGTATATTTTTTCTAACAGACTATTATCAGAGCCATTTTCTTTTAACTTTCCGGTGCCAAGATATTATTTGGAATTTTTTAGATTAGCATAAAGTTGGAATTTAGTTATTTTATATGGGAAAGCATATTGAGTTTGTGTATACACTCCAAAACAGAGTAGAAAAGGGCATTGTCTATTTTTTCTGACAAATTATGTTCAAAGCAATTTTGTTTTTACCATTGGGGTGCCTAGATAATGTTAAATTTTTTCGATTTGGGTAAAATTTGTACTTTTGTATTTTACCTGAGAGAGCATATTGAGTTGGTGTATATTCTACGAAATAAAGTAGAAAAGGGCATTGTATATTTTTTCTGACAGATTATATTTAGAGCAATATTGCCTTTAACATTGGGGTGCCTAGATAATATTTAGATTTTTTTTGATTCACGTTAAATTAGAATTTCGGTATTTCACATGAGAGAGCATACTGACTTGATGTATATACTCCAAAACAGAGTAGAATACGGCATTGTATATTTTTTCTGACAGAGTATATTCAGAGGAATTTTGCTTTTAATATTGGGGTGCCTAGATAATATTTAGATTTTTTTCGATTCACTTAAATATAGAATTTCTATATTTTACATGAGAGAACATATGGAGTTGGTGTATATAGTCCAAAACAGAGTAGAATAAGCATTTTTATTTTTTCTGACAGATTATATTCAGAGCAATTTTGTTTATACCATTGGGGTGCCTAGATAATATTTAGATTTTTTTCGATTCACGTAAAATTAGAATTTCAGTATTTTATATGAGAGAGCATACTGAATTGGTGTATATACACCATAACAGAATAGAAAAGGGAACTGTATGATTTTTTTATCAGATTATATTCAGAGCAATTTTGTTTTTAACTTTGGGGTGCCTAGATAATATTTAGATTTTTTTTTAAATTCACTTATATGTAGAATTTCTGTATTTTACCTGAGAGAGCATATGGAGTTGGTGTATATACTCCAAAACACAGTAGAATAGGGCATTGTATATTTTTTCTGAAAGATTATATTAAGAGTAATGTTGTTTTTAACATTGGGGTGCCTAGATAATATTTAGATATTTTCCATTCGGGTAAAATTAGAATTTCTGTATTTTAACTGAGATAACATACTGAGTTGGTGTATATACTCCAAAACGAAATAGAATAAGGCATTGTATATTTTTTCTAACAGACTATATTCAGAGCCGTTTTCTATTAATTTTGGGGCATCTAGATATTATTTAGCTTTTTTTCGATTCACGTAAAATTTGAATTTCGTTATTTAACATGGGAGAGCATATTGAGTTGGTGTATATTCTACAAAATAGAGTATAAAAGGGCATTGTATATTTTTTCTAACAGATTATATTCAGAGCTATTTTGCCTTTAACATTTGGGTGCCTAGATAATATTTAGATTTTTTTCGATACGCTTAAATATAGAATTTCTGTATTTTACTTTAGAGAGCATATTGAGTTGGTTTATATACTCCAAAACAGAGTATAATAGGGCATTGTATATTTTTTCTGACAGATTATATTCAGAGCAATTCTTATTTTAACATTGGGTTGCCTAGATAATATTTAGATCTTTTTCGATTCACGTAAAATTAGAATTTCTGTATTTTACATGATTGGGTATACTGAGTTGGTGTATATACTCTAAAACACAGTAGATTACGGCATTGTATATTTTTCCTGACTGGTAATATTCAGAGCAATTTTGCTTTTAACATTTAGGTGCCTAGATAATATTTTGATTTTTTTCAATTCTTGTAAAATTTGAATTTCGTTATTTAACATGAGAGAGCATATCGAGTTGGTGTATATTCTAAAAAACAGAGTAGAAAAGGGCATTTTATATTTTTTCTGACAGTTTATATTCAGAGAAATTTTGTTTTTAACATTGTGATGCCTAGATAATATTTAGATTTTTTTCCATTCGCTTAAATATAGCATTTCTGTATTTTACATGAGAGAGCATACTGAGTTGGTGTATATACTCCAAAACACAGTAGAATATGGCATTGTATATTTTTTCTGACAGATGATATTCAGAGCAATTTTGTTTTTCACATTAAGGTGCCTAGATAATATTTAGATTTTTTTTCAATCCTCTTAAATATAGAATTTCTGTATTTTACATGATAGAGCATACTTAGTTGGTGTATATACTCCAACACAGAGTAGAATAAAACACTGTATATTTTTTTTACAGACTATATTCAGAGCAATTTTCTTTTAACTTCGGGATACCTAGATATTATTAAATTTTTTTCGATTCGCGTAAAATTAGAATTTCGGTATTTTACATAAAAGAGCATATTGAATTGGTGTATATACTCCAAAACAGAGTAGAAAAGGGCATTGTTTGTTTTTTCGGACAGGTTATATTCAGAGCAATTTTGCTTTTAACATTGGGGTGCCTAGATAATATTTAGATTTTTTTCGATTCGGGTAAGATTAGAATTTCGGTATTTTATAAGAGAAAGCATATTGAGTTGGTGTATATACTACAAAACAGAGTAGAAAAGGGCATTGTATATTTTTTCTGACAGATTATATTCAGAGCAATTTTGCTTTTAACATTGGGGTGCCTAGATAATACTTAGATATTTTCGATTCTGGTAAAATTAGAATTTCGATATTTTACATGAGATAGCGTACTGAGTTGGTGTATATATTCGAAAACAAAGTAGAATAAGGCATTGTATATTTTTTCTAACAGACTATATTCAGAGCCATTTTCCTTTAACTTTGGGGCCCCTAGATATTATTTAGATTTTTTTCGATTTGCGTAAATTTAGAATTTCAGTATTTTACATGAGAGACCATATTGAGTTGGTGTATATACTACAAAACAGAGTAGAAAAGGGCATTGTATATTTTTTCTACGGATTACATTCAAAGGAATTCTGCTTTTAACATTGGGGTGCCTAGATAATATTTAGATTTTTTTCGATTCGCTTAAATATTCAATTTCTGTATTTTGCATGAGAGAGCATATGGAGTTGGTGTATATACTCGAAAACACAGTAGATTAGACCATTATATATTTTATCTGACAGTTTATATTAAGAGCCATTTTGTTTTTAACATTGGGGTGCCTTGATAATATTTAGATTTTTTTTCATTCGCTTATATATAGAATTTGTGTATTTTACATGAGAGAGCATATGGAGTTGGTGTATATACTCCAAAACAGAGTAGAAAATGGCATTGTATATTTTTTCTAACAGACTATATTCAGAGCCATTTTCTTTTAACTTTGGAATGCCTAGATATTATTTAGGTTTTTTTCGATTTTCGTAAAATTAAAATTTCAGTATTTTACATGAGAGAGCATATTGAGTTGGTGTATATACTCCAAAACAGAGTAGAAAAACGTATTGTATATTTTTTCTGACAGACTATATTCAGAGAAATTCTGTTTTAAGATTGGGGTGCCTAGATAAAATTTAGATTTTTTTCGATTCTCGTAAAATTAGAATTTCGGAATTTTACATGACAGAGCATAGTGAGTTGGTGTATATACTTTAAAACAAAGTAGAATAAGGTATTGTATATTTTTTCTAACAGATTATATTTAGAGCCATTTTCTTTTAACTTTGGGGCGCCTAGACATTATTTAGATTTTTTTCGATTTGCTTAAAATTAGAATTTCGGTATTTTACATGAGAGAGCATACTGAGTTGGTGTATATACTTTAATACAGAGTAGAATAGGGCATTGTATATTTTTTCTTACAGAATATGTTCAGAGCAATTTTGCTTTAAACATTGGGATGCCTAGATAATATTTAGATATTTTTCGATTCACGGAAAGTTAGAATTTCGGTATTTTACATAATAGAGCATACTGAGTTACTGTATATACTCCAAAACAGAGTAGAATAAGGCATTGTATATGTTTTCTAACAGATTATATTTAGAGCAATTTTTTTCTAACATTGTGGTGTCTAGATAATTACTTAGACTTTTCGATTCGGGTAAAATTAGAATTTCTGTATTTTACATAATAGAGCATACTGAGTTAGTGTATATACTCCAAAACAGAGTAGAATAAGGCATTGTATATGTTTTCTAACAGACTATATTCAGAGCCATTTTCTTTAACTTTCGGGTGCCAAGATATTATTTGAAATTTTTTTTTTTTTTAATTTTATATTGGATTATAGGTTTTGGGGTACATGAGCAGAGCATGCAAGACAGTTGCGTAGGTACACACATGGCAGTGTGCTTTGCTTTTCTTCTCCCCTTCACCCACATTTGGCATTTCTCCCCAGGCTATCCCTCCCCACCTCCCCCTCCCACTGGCCCTCCCCTTTTCCCCCCAATAGACCCCAGTGTTTAGTACTCCCCTTTCTGTGTCCATGTGTTCTCATTTTTCATCACCCACCTATGAGTGAGAATATGCGGTGTTTCATTTTCTGCTCTTGTGTCAGTTTGCTGACATTTTCACGATATTAATTCTTCCTAACCATGAACATGGAATTTTTCTCCATCTGTTTGTGTCCTCTCTGATTTCGTTGAGCAGTGGTTTGTAGTTCTCCTTGAAGAGGTCCCTTACGTTCCTTGTGAGTTGTATTCCAAGGTATTTTATTCTTTTTGTAGCAATTGCGAATGGCAGTTCGCTCTTGATTTGGCTTTCTTTAAGTCTGTTATTGGTGTAGACGAATGCTTGTGATTTTTGCACATTGATTTTATATCCTGAGACTTTGCTGAAGTTGTTTATCAGTTTCAGGAGTTTCTGGGCTGAGGCGATGGGGTCTTCTAGGTATACTATCATGTCGTCTGCAAATAGAGACAATTTGGCTTCCACCTTTTCTATTTGAATACCCTTTATTTCTTTTTCTTGCCTGATTGCTCTGGCTAGAACTTCCAGTACTATATTGAATAGGAGTGGTGAGAGAGGGCATCCTTGTCTAGTACCAGATTTCAAAGGGAATGCTTCCAGTTTTTGCCCATTCAGTATGATATTGGCTGTTGGTTTGTCATAAATAGCTTTTATTACTTTGAGATACGTTCCATCGATACCGAGTTTATTGAGGGTTTTTAGCATAAAGGGCTGTTGAATTTTGTCAAATGCCTTCTCTGCGTCAATTGAGATAATCATGTGGTTTTTGTTTTTGGTTCTGTTTATGTGGTGAATTACGTTGATAGACTTGCGTATGTTGAACCAGCCTTGCATCCCTGTGATGAATCCTACTTGATCATGATGAATAAGTTTTTTGATGTGCTGTTGCAATCGGCTTGCCAATATTTTATTGAAGATTTTTGCATCTATGTTCATCATGGATATTGGCCTGAAGTTTTCTTTTCTCGTTGGGTCTCTGCCGGGTTTTGGTATCAGGATGATGTTGGTCTCATAAAATGATTTGGGAAGGATTCCCTCTTTTTGGATTGTTTGAAATAGTTTTAGAAGGAATGGTACCAGCTCCTCCTTGTGTGTCTGGTAGAATTCGGCTGTGAACCCATCTGGACCTGGGCTTTTTTTGTGAGGTAGGCTCTTAATTGCTGCCTCAACTTCAGACCTTGTTATTGGACTATTCATAGTTTCAGCTTCCTCCTGGTTTAGGCTTGGGAGGACACAGGAGTCCAGGAATTCATCCATTTCTTCCAGGTTTACTAGTTTATGTGCATAGAGTTGTTTGTAATATTCTCTGATGATGGTTTGAATTTCTGTGGAATCTAGTGATTTCCCCTTTATCATTTTTTATTGCATCTCTTTGGTTGTTCTCTCTTTTCTTTTTAATCAATCTGGCTAGTGGTCTGTCTATTTTGTTGATCTTTTCAAAAAACCAGCTCTTGGATTTATTGATTTTTTTGAAGGGTTTTTCGTGTCTCAATCTCCTTCAGCTCAGCTCTGATCTTAGTAATTTCTTGTCTTCTGCTGGGTTTTGAGTTTTTTTGATCTTGCTCCTCTAGCTCTTTCAATTTTGATGATAGGGTGTCAATTTTGGATCTCTCCATTCTCCTCATATGGGCACTTATTGCTATATACTTTCCTCTAGAGACTGCTTTAAATGTGTCCCAGAGGTTCTGGCACGTTGTGTCTTCATTCTCATTGGTTTCAAAGCACTTCTTTATTTCTGCCTTCATTTCGTTGTTTACCCAGTCAACATTCAAGAGCCAGTTGTTCAGTTTCCATGAAGCTGTGCGGTTCTGGGTCAGTTTCTGAATTCTGAGTTCTAACTTGATTGCACTATGGTCTGAGAGGCTGTTTGTTATGATTTCAGTTGTTTTGCATTTGTTGAGCAGTGCTTTACTTCCAATTATGTGGTCAATTTTAGAGTAGGTGTGATGTGGTGCTGAGAAGAATGTATATTCTGTGGATTTGGGGTGGAGAGTTCTGTAAATGTCCACCAGGTTTGCTTGCTCCAGGTCTGAGTTCAAGCCCTGGGTATCCTTGTTGATTTTGTCTGGTTGATCTGTCTAGTATTGACAGTGGAGTGTTAAAGTCTCCCACTATTATTGTGTGGGAGTCTAAGTCCTTCTGTAAGTCATTAAGAACTTGCCTTATGTATCTGGGTGCTCCTGTGTTGGGTCCATATATGTTTAGGATCGTTAGCTCTTCTTGTTGTATCGATCCTTTTACCATTATGTAATGGCCTTCTTTGTCTCTTTTGATCTTTGTTGCTTTAAAGTCTATTTTATCAGAGATGAGAATTGCAACTCCTGCTTTTTTTTGCTTTCCATTAGCTTGGTAAATCTTCCTCCATCCCTTTATTTTGAGCCTTTGTGTATCCTTGCATGTGAGATGGGTTTCCTGGATACAGCACACTGATGGGTTTTGGGTTTTTATCCAATTTGCCAGTCTGTGTCTTTTGATTGGTGCATTTAGTCCATTTACATTTAGGGTTAATATTGTTATGTGTGAATTTGATACTGCCATTTTGATGCTAAGTGGCTGTTTTGCCTGTTAGTTGTTGTAGATTCTTCATTATGTTGAAGCTCTTTAGCATTCAGTGTGATTTTGGAATGGCTGGTACTGATTGATCCTTTCTATGTGTAGTGCCTCTTTTAGGAGCTCTTGTAAAGCAGGCCTGGTGGTGACAAAATCTCTGAGTACTTGCTTGTTCGCAAAGGCTTTTATTCTTCCTTCACTTCTGAAGCTCAGTTTGGCTGGATATGAAATTCTGGGTTGAAAGTTCTTTTCTTTAAGAATGTTGAATATTGGCCCCCACTCTCTTCTGGCTTGTAGTGTTTCTGCCGAGAGATCTGCTGTGAGTCTGATGGGCTTCCCTTTCTGGGTGACCTGACCTTTCTCTCTGGCTGCCCTTAGTATTCTCTCCTTTATTTCAACCCTGTTGAATCTGACGATTATGTGCCTTGGGGTTGCTCTTCTTGCGGAATATCTTTGTGGTGTTCTCTGTATTTCCTGCAATTGAGTGTTGGCTTGTCTTGCTAGGTGGGGGAAATTTTTTTGGATGATGTCCTGAAGAGTATTTTCCAGCTGGGATTCATTCTCTTCGTCCCCTTCTGGTACACCTATCAAACGTAGGTTAGGTCTTTTCACATAGTCCCACATTTCTTGGAGACTTTGTTCATTCCTTTTTGCGCTTTTTTCTCTGATCTTGGTTTCTCGTTTTATTTCATTGAGTTGGTCTTCGACTTCAGATATTCTTTCTTCTGCTTGGTCAATTCGGCTATTGAAACTTGCGTTTGCTTCGCGAAGTTCTCGTATTGTGTTTTTCAGCTCCTTTAATTCATTCAAATTCCTCTCTAAGGTATCCATTCTTGTTATCATTTCCTCGAATCTTTTTTCAAATCTTTTTTCAAGGTTCTTAGTTTCTTTGCATTGATTTAATACATGATCTTTTAGCTCACAAAAGTTTCTCATTATCCATCTTCTGAAGTCTAATTCCGTCATTTCGTCACAGTCATTCTCCGTCCAGCTTTGTTCCCTTGCTGGTGAGGAGTCTTGGTCCTTTCTAGGAGGTGATGTGTTCTGGTTTCGGGTGTTTTCCTCCTTTTTGCGCTGGTTTCTTCCCATCTTTGTGGATTTGTCCGCTGGTCGTCTGCATAGTTGCTGACTTTTCGTTTGGGTCTCTGAGTGGACACCCAGAATGTTGATGATGAAGTATTTCTGTTGCTTGGTTTTCCTTCTACCAGTCTAGCCCCTTCGCTGTACGACTGTTGAGGTCCGCTCCAGACCCTGCTTGTCTGGGGTGCACCTCTAGTTGCCGTGGCACAGCGAGGGATGCTACCAGTTTCTTTTCCTGCTCTCTTTGTCCCAGGATGATGCCTGCCTAATGACAGTCTTTCGGATATAGAGGGGTCAGGGAGCTGCTTGAGGAGAAAGTTTGTACTTTATAGGGGTTTAATTGCTGAGCTGTGCACTCTGTTGTTCATTCAGGGCTGTTAGGCTGCTATGTTTGATTCTGCTGCAACACAGCTCATTAAACAACCCTTTTTTTTTTCTCAAATGCTCTGTGTTGAGGGGTTTGGGCTTTATTTTTGGATGTCCGATCAGGTGTCCTGCCCAGCTCGAAGGCAGACTAGCCACTGTTTGGCTGCCGAGGCTCCGCCCAGCTGTTGTGTGATTCGCCCTGTTCCTGCCGCCTCTGCTGTGGTCTCCGCCACGCCCTGCGGTGGAGTCTCTTCGTTGTAGCGTGTTGCCTCAGCAACGGCAGGCTGCGTCAGCAGTGGAATTTAGGTATTTTATATGAGAAAGCAAATTGAGTTTGTGTATATACTCCAAAACAGAGTAGAAAAGGGCATTGTATATTTTTTCTGACAGATTATATTCAGAGAAATTTTGTTTCTAGCATTGGGGTGCCTAGATAATGTTAAGTTTTTTCGATTTGGGTAAAATTAGAACTTTTCTATTTTACCTGAGAGAGCATATTGAGCTGGTGTATATTCTTCAAAACAGAGTAGAAAAGGGCATTGTAAATTTTTTCTGACAGATTATATTTAGAGCAATATCGCCTTTAACATTAGGGTGCCTAGATAATATTTAGATATTTTTGATTCACGTTAAATTAGAATTTCGGTATTTCACATGAGAGAGCATACTCAGTTGGTGTATATACTCCAAAACAGAGTAGAATACGGCATTGTATATTTTTTCTGAAAGACTATATTCAGAGCAATTTTTTTATAATATTGGGGTGCCTATATAATATTTAGATTTTTTTCGATTCGCTTAAATATAGAATTTCTGTATTTTACAGGAGAGAGCATATGGAGTTGGTGTATATAGTCCAAAACAGAGTAGAATAAGCATTGTATATTTTTTCTGACAGATTATATTCAGAGCAATTTTGTTTTTAACATTCGGGTGCCTAGATAATATTTAGATTTTTTTCGATTCGGGTAAAATTAGAATTTCAGTATTTTACATGAGAGAGGATACTGAGTTGGTGTATATACAGCATAACAGAGTAGAAAAGGGCACTGTATGTTTTTTTTTATCAGATTATATTCAGAGCAATTTTGTTTTTAACTTTGGGGTGCCTAGATAATATTTAGATTTTTATTTTAATTTGCTTATATGTAGAATTTCTGTATTTGACATGAGAGAGAATACTGAGTTGGTGTATATACTCCAAAAAAGAGTAGAATCAGGTATTGTATATTTTATAAAACAGAGTATATTCAGAACCATTTTCTTTTAACTTTGGGGTGGCTACATATTATTTAGATTTGTTTCAATTCACGAAAAATTATAATTTCTGTATTTTACATGAGAGAGCATATTGAGTTGGTTTATGTACTCTAAAACAGAGTAGAAAAGGGCATTGTATATTTATCTGACAGATTATTTTCAGAGCTATTTTGTTTTTAACATTGGGGTGCCTAGATCATATTTAGATTTTCTTTGATTCGGGTAAAATTAAAATTTCTGTATTTTACATGAAAGAGCATACTGAGTTGGTGTATATACTCCAAAAGCAATTAAAATAAGGCATTGTATATTTTTTCTATCAGACTATATTCAGTCATTTTCTTTTAACTCTCGGGTGCCTAGATATTATTTAGATTTTCTTCAATTCGGGTAAAATTAGAATTTCGGTATTTTACATGAGAGAGCGTACTGAGTTGGTGTATATACTCCAAAACAGAGTAGAATTAGGAATTGTATATATTTTTTTACAGACTATATAAAGAGCTATTTTCTTTTACCTTTGGAAGGCCTAGATATTATTTAGATTTTTTTCGATTCTCGTAAAATTTGAATTTCGGTATTTTACATGAGAGAGCATACTGAGTTGGTGTATATACTCCAAAACAGAGTGGAATAATGCATTGTATATATTTTTTAACAGATTATATTAAGAGAAATTTTTCTTTTAACATTGGGGTGCCTAGATAATCTTTAGATTATTTTAGATATTTTTTGATTCTGGTAAAATTAGAATTTCGGTATTTCACATGAAAGAGCATAATGAGTTGGTGTATGTACTCAAAAACAGAGTAGAATAGGTCATTGTATATTTTTTCTGATAGTTTATGTTCAGAGCAATTTTATTTTTAACCTTGAGTTTCCTAGATAATATTTAGATTTTTTCGATTCGAGTAAAATTAGAATTTCTGTATTTTACATGAGAGAGCATACTGAGTTGGTGTATATACTGAACAACAGAGTAGAATAGGGCATTGTATGTTTTTTATGACAGATTATATTCAGAGCAATTTTGTTTTTAACATTGGGGTGCCTAGATAATATTTAGATGTTTTCGATTCGGGTAAAATTAGAATTTCTGTATTTTACATGAGAGAGCATATTTAGTTGGTGTATATACTACAAAAGAGAGTAAAAAAGGGAATTGTATATTTTTTTGACAGATTATATTCTGAGCAATTTTGTTATTAACATTGGGGTGCCTAGATAATATTTAGATTTTTTTCGATCTGCTTAAATATAGAATTTCTGTATTTTACTTGAGAGAGCATATTAATGGGGTGTATATACTACAAAACAGAGTAGAAAAAGGCATTGTATATTTTTTCTGACAGATTACATTCCAAGCAATTTTGCTTTTAACATTGGGGTGCCTAGATAATATTTCAATTTTTTTCGATTCGGGTAAAATTAGAATTTCAGTATTTTACATGAGAGAGCATATTGAGTTGTTGTATATACTCCAAAATAGAGTAGAATAGGGGATTCTGTAATGTTTCTGACAGATTATATTCAGTGCAATTTTGTTTTTAACATTGGGGTGCCTAGATAATACATAGATTTTTTCGATTTGGGTAAAATTAGAATTTCTGTATTTTACATGAGAGAGCATATTTAGTTGGTGTATATAGTAAAAAAGAGTAGAAAAGGGCATTGTATATTTTTTTGACAGATTACATTCTGAGCAATTTTGCTTTTAACATTGGGGTGCCTCGATACTATTTAGATTTTTTTCAATTCGCTTAAATATATAATTTCTGTATTTTACATGAGAGAGCATATGGAGTTGGTGTATATACTCCAAACCAGAGTAGAATAGGGCACTTTATATTTTACTTACAGATTATTTTAAGAGCAATTTTGTTTTTAACAGTAAGGTTCCTAGATAATATTTAGATTTTTGTTAATTCACGTAAAATTAAAATTTCTGTATTTTACATGAGACAGCATACTGAGTTGGTGTATATACTCCAAAACAGAGTAGAATAAGGCATTGTATATTTTCTCTAACAGACTATATTCAGAGCCATTTTCTTTTAACTTTGGGGTGCCTAGATATTATTTAGATTTTTTTGATTCACTTATATATAGAATTTCTGTATTTTATATGAGAGAACATATGGAATTGGTGTATATACTCCAAAAAGAGTAAAATAGGGCATTGTATATTTTTTCTGACAGAGTATATTACGAGCAATTTTGCTTTTAACATTGGGGTGCCTCGATACTATTTAGATTTTTTTCAATTCGCTTAAATATAGAATTTCTGTATTTTACGTGAGAGAGCATATGGAGTTGGTGTATATACTCCAAAACAGAGTAGAATAGGGCACTTTATATTTTACTGACAGGTTATTTTAAGTGCAATTTTGTTTTTAACATTAAGGTTCCTAGATAATATTTAGATTTTTGTTAATTCACGTAAAATTAGAATTTCTGTATTTTACATGAGAAAGCATACTGAGTTGGTGTATATACTCCAAAACAGAGTAGAATAAGGCATTGTATATTTTCTCTAACACAGTATATTCAGAGCCAGTTTCTTTTAACTTTGGGGCGCCTAGATATTATTTAGATTTTTTTCGATTCACGTGAAATTAGAATTTCTGTATTTTACATGAGAGAGCATATTGAGGTGGTGTATATACTCCAAAACAGAGTAGAAAAGGGCATTGTATATTTTTTCTGACAGATTATATTACGAGCAATTTTGCTTTTAACATTGGGGTGCCTAGATAATATTTAGATTTTTTCGATTCACGTAACATTAAAATTTCTGTATTTGATAATAGAGCATATGGAGTTGGTTTATATACTCCAAAACAGAGTAGAAAAGGGCAGTGTATATTTTTTTTTGACAGATTATATTCAGAGGAATTTGGTTTTTATCATTGGAATGCCTAGATAATATTTAGATTTTTTTGATTCTGGTTAACTTAAAATTTCTGTATTTTACATGAAAGAGCATACTGAGTAGGTGAATATACTCCAAAACCGAGTAGAATAAGTCATTGTATATTTTTCTAACAGACTATATTCAGAGCCATTTTCTTTCAACTTTGGGGCGCCTAGATATTATTTAGATTTTTTTCAATTCAGGTAATATTAGAATGTAAGTATTTTACATGAGACGGCATATTGAGTTGGTGTATAAACTCCAATACAGTGTAGAAAAGGGCATAGTATAATTTTTATGACAGATTATATTCAGTGTAATTTTTTTTTAACACTGGGGTGCCTAGATAATATTTAGATTTGTTCGATTTGGGTAGAATTAAAATTTCTGTATTTTACATGAGAGAGCATTTTGAGTTGGTGTATATACTACAAAACAGAGAAGTAAAGGGCATTGTATATTTTATCTGACAGATTATATTAAGAGCAATTTTGCTTTTCACATTGGGGTGCCTAGGTAATATCTAGAATTTTTTCAATTCGCTTAAATATAGAATTTCTCTATTTTACTTGAGAGAGCATATGGAGTTGGTTTATATACTTCAAAACAAAGAAGAATAAGGCATTGTATTTTTTTTCTTACAGACTATATTTAGAACCATTTTCTTTTAACTTTGGGGCGCCTAGATATTATTTAGATTATTTTCGATTTGCTTAAATATAGAATTCCTGTATTTTACATGAGAGAGCATATGGAGTTGGTGCATATACTCCAAAATAGAGTAGAATAGGGCATTGTATATTTTTTCTGACAGATTATATTAAGAGCCATTTTGTTTTTAACATTGAGGTGCCTAGATAATATTTAAATTTTTTCGATTCGGGTAAAGTTAGAATTTCTATATTTTACATGAGAGAATATCCTGAGTTGCTGTATATATTCCAAAACAAAGTAGAATAAGGCATTGTATATTTTTTCTAACAGACTATATTTAGAGCCATTTTCTTGTAACTTTGGCGCGCCTAGATATTATTTAGATCTTTTTTGATTCGCCTAAAATTAGACTTTCGGTATGTTACATGTGACAGCATATTGAGTTGGTGTATATACTCCAAAACAGAGTAGAAAAGGGCATTGTATATTTTTTCGGACAGATTTTATTCAGAGTAATTTTGTTTTTATCATTGGGGTGCCTAAATAATATTTAGATTTTCTTCGATTCACGGAAAATTAGAATTTCTGTATTTTACATGAGAGAGCAAACTGAGTTGGTGTATATATTCCAAAACAGAGTAGAATAGGGCATTGTATATTTTCTCTAACAGACTATATTCAGAGCCATTTTATTTTACTTTGGGGTGCCTAGATATTATTTAGATTTGTTTTGATTCACCTAAAATTAGAATTTCGGTATTTTATATGAGAGAGCATATTGAGTTGGTGTATATACTCCAAAACAGAGTAGAATGAAGCATTGTATATTTTCTCTGACAGATTATATTCAGAGCAATTTTGTTTTTAACATTGGGGTGCCTAGATAATATTAAGATTTTTCCGATTCGGGTAGAATTAGAATTTCTATATTTTACATGAGAGAGCATATGGAGTTGGTGTACATACTTTAAAACAGAGTAGAATAGGGCATTGTATATTTTTTTCTGACAGATTACATTCAGAGCAATTTTGTTTTTAACATTGGGGTGCCTAGATAATATTTAGATTTTTTTTGGTTCACGTAAAATTAGAATTTCAGTATTTTACATGAGAGAGTATACTCTGTTGCTGTATATACCCCACAACAGAGAAGAATAAGGCATTCTATATTTGTTCTTACAGACTATATTTAAAACCATTTTCTTTTAACTTTGGGGCGCCTAGATATTATTTAGATTTTTTTCGATTCACGTAAAATTAGAATTTCGGTATTTTATAAGAGAGAGCATATTGAGTTGGTGTATATACTACAAAACAGAGTAGAAAGGGGCATTGTATATTTTTTCTGACAGATTATATTCAGAGCAATTTTTCTTTTAACATTGGGGTGCCTAGATAATATTTAGATTTTTTTCGATTCGCTTAAATATAGAATTTCTGTATTTTACATAAGAGAGCATAGGGAGTTGGTGTATATACTCCAAAACAGAGTAGAATAGAACATTGTATATTTTTTTTGACATATTATATTCAGAGCGATTTTGTTTATAACATTAAGGTGCCTAGGTAATATTAAGATTTTTTTCGATTTGCCTAAATATAGAATTTCTATATTTTACATGTGGGAGCATATGGAGTTGGTGTATATACTCCAAAACAGAATAGAATACGGCATTGTATATTTTTTCTGACAAATTATATTCAGAGCAATTTTTTTTTAACACTGGGGTGCCTAGATAATATTTAGATTATTTTCGATTCGCGGAAAATTAGAATTTCGGTATTTTACATTAGAGAGCATCCTGAGTTGGTGTATATACTCCAAAACAGAGTAGAATAAGGCCTTGTATATTTTTTCTAACAGACTATATTCAGAGCCATTTTCCTTTAACATTGGGGCGAATAGCTATTATTTAGATTTTTTTGGATTCGCGTAAAATTAGAATTTCGGTATTTTACATGAGAGAGCATATGGAGTTGGTGAATATACTCCTAAACAGAGTAGAATAGGGCATTGTATATTTTTTCTGACACATTGTATTCAGAGCGATTTTGTTTTTAACATTGGGGTGCCTAGAAAATATTTAGATTTTTTCGATTCGGGTAGAATTAGAATTTCTGTATTTTACATGAGAGAGCATACTGAGTTGGTGTATATACTCCAAAAAAGAGTAGAATAAGGCATTGTAAATTTTATATAACAGACTATATTCAGAGTTATTTTCTTTTAACTTTGGGGCGTCTAGATATATATAGATTTTCTTCGATTCTCTTAAATGTAGAATTTCTGTATTTTACATGAGAGAGCATATAAAGTTTGTGTATATACTCCAAAACAGAGTACAATAGGGCATTGTATATTTTTTCTGACCGATTATATTCAGAGCGATTTTGCTTTTTACTTTGGGGTGACTAGATAATATTTAGATTTTTTTCGATTCGTTTAAATATAGAATTTCTATATTTTACATGAGAGAGCAGGTGGAGTTGGTGTATATACTCCAAAACAGAGTAGAATAGGGCATTGTATATTTTTTCTGACAGATTATATTCAGAGCAATTCTTTTTAACACTGAGGTGCCTAGATAATATTTAGATATTTTCGATACCAGTAAAATTAAAATTTCTGTATTTTATAGGAGAGTGCACCATGAGATGGTGTATGTACTCCGAAACAGAGTAGAATAAGGCATTGTATATTTTTTCTAACAGACTATATGCAGAGCCAATTTGTTTTAACTTTGGGGCGCCTAGATATTACTTATATATATTTCGATTCACGTACAATTTGAATTTCTGTATTTTAAATGAGAGAGCATATGGAGTTGGTTTATATACTCCAAAACAGAGTAGAAAAGGGCATTGTATATTTTTTCTGACCGATTATGTTCAGAGTAAGTTTGCTTTTAACATTGGGGTGCCTAGATAATATTTAATACTTTTCAATTCGCATAAATATAGAATTTCTGTATTTTACATGAGAGAGCATATTGAGTGGGTGTATTTACTCCAAAACAGAGTAGAATAGAACATTGTATATGTTTTCTGACGGATTATATTTCGAGCAATTTTTTTTTAACACTGGGGTGCCTAGGTAATATTTAGGTTTTTTCGATTTTGATAAAATCAGAATTTCTGTATTTTACATGCGGGAGCATCCTGAGTTGGTGTATATCCTTCAAAACAGAGTAGAATAAAGCATTGTATATTTTTTCTAACAGACTATATTCAGAGCCATTTTATGTTACCTTCGGGGTGCCTAGATATTATTTTGATTTTTTTTGATTCGCCTAAAATTTGAATTTTGGTATTTCACATGAGAGAGCATATTGAGTTGGTGTATATACTCCAAAACAGAGTAGAAAAGGGCATTGTATATTTTCTCTTACAGATTATATTCAGAGCAATTTTGCTTTTAACATTGGGGGGCCTAGATAATATTTAGTTTTTTCGATTCGAGTAGAATTAGAATTTCTGTATTTTACATGACAGAGCATATTGAGTTGGTGTATATACTACAAAACCGAGTAGAAAAGGGCGTTGTATATTTTTTCTGACAGATTATATTCAGATCAACTTTTCTTTTAACATAGGTGTGCCTAGATTATATTTAGAATTTTTTTGATTCGCTGAAATATAGAATTTCTGTATTTTACATGGGAGAGCATATGGAGTTGGTGTATATACGCTAAAACAGATTAGAATAGGGCATTGTATATTTTTTCTGACAGATTATATTCAGAGCAATTTTGTTTTTAACATTGGGGTGCATAGATAATATTTAGATTATTTCGATTCGGGTAGAATTAGAATTTCTGTATTTTATATGAGAGAGCATATTGAGTTGGTATATATACTCCAAAACTGAGTAGAATAAGGCATTTTATATTTTTTCTAACAGACTATATTCAGAGACATTTTCTTTTAACTTTGAGGCGCCTAGATATTATTTAGATTTTTTTCGATTCACGTAAAATAAGAATTTCTGTATTTTACATGGGAGAGCATATGGAAGTTGTGTATATACTACAAAACAGACTAGAAAAGGGCACTGTATATTTTTTCTGACAGATTTCATTCAGAGCAATTTTGTTTTTAACATTGGGGAGCCTAGATGATATTTTCATTTTTTTCGATTCATTTGAAATTATAATTTTGGTATTTTACATGAGAGAGCATACTGTGTTTGTGTATATACTCCAAAACAGAGTAGAATAGAACATTGTATATTTTTTCTGAAAGTTTATATTCAGAGAAATTTTGTTTATAACATTGGCGTACCTAGATAATATTTAGATTTTTTTCGATTCGCTTAAATATAAAATTTCTGTATTTAACATGAGAGAGCATATGAAGTTGGTGTATATACGCCAAAACAGAGTAGAATAGGGCATTGTATATTTTTTATGACAGATAATATTCTGAGAAATTTTGCTTTTAACATTGTGGTGCCTTGATAATACTTAGATTTTTTCGATTCCGGAGAAATTCGAATTTCTGTATTTTACATGACAGAGCATATTGAGTTGGTGTTTATACTACAAAACAGAGTAGAAAAAAGCATTGTATATTTTTTCTGACAGATTATAATCACAGAAATTTTGCGTTTAACATTGGGGTGCCTAGATCATATTTAGATTTTTTCGATTTGGGTAAAATTAGAATTTCTGTATTTTACATCAGAGAGCATATTGACTTGGTTTATATACTCCAAAACAGAGTAGAAAAGGGCATTGTATATTTCTTCTGAAAGATTATATTCAGAGGAACTTTGCTTTTAACATTGGGGTGCCTGTATAATATTTAGATTTTTTTTGATTCTCTTAAATATAGAATTTCAGTATTTTACATGAGAGACCATACTGAGTTGGTGTATATACTCCAAAACAGAGCAGAATAGGGCATTGTATAATTTTTCTGACAGGTTATATTCACAGCAATTTTGTTTTTAACCTCGGGGTGCCTAGATAATATTTAGATTTCTTTCGATACACGTAAAATTAGAATTTCTGTATTTTACATGAGAGAGCATACTGCGTTGGTGTATATATTCCAAAACAGAGTAAAAAAAAACATTTTATATTTTATCTAAAAGACTATATTCAGAGCCATTTTCCTTTAACTTTGGGGCACCTAGATATTATTTAGATTTTTTTCGAATCACGTAAAATTAGAATTTCGGTACTATACATGAGAGAGCATATTGAGTTGGTGTATACACTACAAAACAGAGTAGAAAAGGGCACTATATATTTTTTCTGACAGATTTCATTGAGAGCAATTTTGTTTTTAACTTTGGGGAGCCTAGATAATATTTACATTTTTTCGATTCATTTAAAATTATAATTTGGCTATTTTACATGAGAGAGCATACTGAGTTTGTGTATATACTCCAAAACAGAGTAGAATAGAATATTGTATATTTTTTCTGACAGATTATATTCAGAACAATTTTGTTTTAAACATTTGGTTGCCTAGATAATATTTAGATTTATTTTGATTGATGTAAACTTAGAATTTCTGTAAATCACATGAGAGAGCATACTGAGTTGGTGTATATACTCCAGAAAAGAGTAGAATAAGGCATTGTATATTTTATCTAACAGACTATATTCAGAGCCGTTTTCTTTTAACTTTGCGGCATCTAGATATTATTTAGATTTTTTTTGGATTCACGTAAAATTAGAATTTCGGTATTTTACATGAGAGACCATATTGAGTTGGTGTATATACTCCAAAACAGAGTAGAAAAGGGCATTCTATATTTTTTCTGACACATTACCTTCAGAGCAATTTTTCTTTTAACTTTGGGGTTCTTACATAATATTTATATTTTTTTCGATTCGCTTAAATATAGAATTTCTGTATTTGACATTAGAGAGCATATGGAGTTGGTGTATATACTCCAAAACAGAGTAGAATAAGGCATTGTATATTTTTTCTGACAGATTATATTCAGAGCAATTTTTTTTAACACTGAGGTGCCTAGATAATATTTAGATTTTTTCGATTCCAGTAAAATAACAATTTCTCTATTTTACATGAGAGTGCACCCTGAGACGGTATATATACTCCGAAACAGAGTAGAATAAGGCATAGTATATTTTCTGTAAAAGACTATATTCATAGCCATTTTCTTTTAACTTTAAGGTGCCTAGATATTTTTTAGATTATTTTCGATTTGCGTAAAATTAGAATTTCTGTATTTTACATGAGAGAGCACATGCAGTTGGTTTATATACTTTAAAATAGATTAGAATAGGGCATTGTATATTTTTTCTGAGATATTATATTCAGAGCAATTTTGCTTTTAACATTGGGGTGCCTAGATAATATTTAGATTTTTTTTGATTTACGTAAAATTAGAATTGCTGTATTTTACATAAGAGAGCATACTGAGTTGGTGTATATACTCCAAAACAGAGTAGAATAAGGCATTGCATATTTTTTCTAACAGACCATTTTCATAGCCAATTTTGTTTAACATTGGGGCGCCTAGATATTATTTAGATATTTTTCAATTCGCGTAAAATTACAATTTCTGTATTTTACATGAGAGAGCATATGGAGTTGGTGTATATACTCCAAAACAGAGTAGGAAAGGGCATTGTATATTTTTTCTGACAGATTATATTGAGAGCAAGTTTTCCTTCATCCTTGGGGTGCCTAGATAATATTTAGATTTTTTTCGATCCGCATAAATAGAGAATTTCTGTATTTTACATAAGAGAGCATATTGAGTTGGTGTATATTCTCCAAAACAGAGTATAATAGGGCATTGTATATTTTTCCTGACAGGTTATATACAGATCGATTTTGTTTTTAACAATGCAGTGGCTAGATAATATTTAGATTTTTTTCATTTCGCTTAAATATAGAATTTCTGTATTTTACATGAGACAGCATATGGAGTTGGTGTATATATTCCAAAACAGAGTAGAAGAGGGCATTTTATATTTTTTATGACAGATTATATTAAGAGCAATTTTTTATTTAACACTGGGGTGCCTAGATATTATTTTGATTTTTTTGATTCACCTAAAATTAGAATTTCTGTATTTTACATGAGACAGCAAATGGAGTTGGTGTATATTCTCCAAAACAGAGTAGAATAGGGTTTGTATATTTTTTATGATAGATCATATTCAGAGCAATTTTGCTTTTAACATTGGGGTGCCTAGATAATATTTAGATTTTTTTCGATTCGGGTAGAATTAGAATTTCTTTATTTTACATGACAAACCATATTTAGTTACTGTATATACTACAAAACTGAGTAGAAAAGGGCATTGTATATTTTTTTGACAGATTATAATCAGTGCAATTTTGCTTTTAACATTGGGGTGCTTAGATAATATTTAGATTTTTTTCGATTCAGTTAAATATAGAATTTCTGTATTTTACATGAGAGAGCATATAGACTTGGTGTATATGTTTTAAAAGAGATTAGAATAGGGCATTGTATATTTTTACTGACAGACTATATTCAGAGCAATTTTGTTTTCAACATTGGGGTGCATAGATAATATTTTGATTTTTTTTATTCACATAATATTACAATTTCTGTATTTTACATAAGAGAGCAACCTGAGTTGCTGTATATACTCCAAAACAGAGTATAATATAACATTGTATATTTTTTCTAACAGACTATATTCAGAACCATTTTGTTTTAACGTTGGGGCGCCTAGATATTATTTAGATCTTTTTCGATTCGCATAAAATTAGAATTTCTGTATTTTACATGAGAGAGCATATTGAGTTGGTGTATATACTACAAAACAGAGTAAAAAAGGGCATTGTATATTTTTTCTGACAGATTATATTCAGAGCCATTTTGCTTTTAACATTGGGGTGCCTAGATAATATTTACATTTTATTAGATTCGCTTAAATGTAGAATTTCTGTATTTTACATAAAAGAGCATATTGAGATGTTGTATATACTTTAAAACAGATTAGAATAGGGCATTGAATATTTTCTCTGACAGATCATATTAAGCGCAACTTTGTTTTTAACATTAGTGTGCATAGATAATATTTAGATTTTTTTTGATTCAAGTAAAATTAGAATTTCGGTTTACATTAGAGAGCATACTGAGTTGGTGTATATACTCCAAAACCGGATAGAATAGGTCATTATATATTTTTTCGACAGATTATATTCAGAGCAATTTTGTTTTTAACATTGGGATGCCTCGATAATATTTAGATTTTTTCGATTTTGGTAAAGTTAGAATTACTGTATTGTACATGAGAGAGCAAATTGAGTTGGTGTATATAAAAAAAAAAGAGTAGAAAAGGGCATTGTATATTTCCTCTGACAGTTTTTTATTCAGAGCCATTTTGTTTATAACATTGGGGTGCCTTGATAATGTTTAGATTTTTATTGATTCGCTTATATATAGAATTTCTGTATTTTACATGAGAGAGCATATGGAGGTGATGTATATACTCGAAAACACAGTAGATTAGGGAATTGTATATTTTATCTGACAGTTTATATTCAGAGCCATTTTGTTTTTAACATTGGGGTGCCTTTATAATATTTAGATTTTTTTTGATTCGCTTATATATAGAATTTCTGTATTTTACATGAGAGAGTATATGGAGGTGGTGTATATACTCCAAAACAGAGTAGAAAAAAGCATTGTATATTTTTTCTAACAGACTATATTCAGAGCCATTTTCTTTTAACTTTGGGGCGCCTAGATATTATTTAGATTTCTTTCGATTTCCGTAAAATTAGAATTTCGGTATTTTACATGAGAGAGCATATTGAGTTGGTGTATATACTCCAAAACAGAGTAGATAAATGCATTGTATATTTTTTCTGACAGATTATATTCAGAGCAATTATGTTTTTAAGATTGGGGTGCCTAGATAAATTTTGATTTTTTCCATTCGCGTAAAATTAGAGTTTCAGTATTTTATATGAGAGAGCATACTGAGTCGGTGTATATACTCCAAAAAAGAGTAGAATGAGGCATTGTATATTTTTTCTAACAGATTATATTGAGAGAGATTTTCTTTTAACTTTTGGGCGCCTAGATATTATTTAGATTTTTTTCGATTCGCTTAAAATTACAATTTCGGTATTTTACATGAGAGTGCATACTGAGTTGGTGTATATACTCCAATACAGAGTAGAATAGGGCATTGTATATTTTTTCTGACAGATTATATTCAGAGCAATTTTTTTGTATCATTGGGGTGCCTAGATAATATTTAGATTTTTTTCGATTCACGGAAAATTACAATTTCGGTATTTTACATGAGAGAGCATATTGAATTGGTGTATATACTCCAAAACAGTGTAGAAAATTGCATGGTATATATTTTCTGAAAGATGATAAAGAGAGAAATTTTGCTTTTAACATTGGGGTGCCTAGATATTATTTAGGTTTTTTTCGATTAGCGTAGAATTAGAATTTCGGTATTTTACATGAGAGAGCATATTGAATTGGTGTATATACCCCAAAGATGAGTAGAAAAGGGCATTGTATATTTTTTCTGACAGATTATATTCAGAGCAATTTTGCTTTTAACATTGGGGTGCCTAGATAATATTTAGATTATTTCGATTCACGTAAAATTAGAATTTCGGTATTTTATATGAGAGAGCACACTGAATTGATGTATATACTGCAAAACAGAGTACAATAAGGCATTGTATATTTTTTCTAACAGACTATATTGTGAGCCATTTTCTTTTAACTTTGGGGCGCCTAGATATTATTTAGATTTTTTTCGATTCACGTAAAATTAGAATTTCGGTATTTTACATGAGAGAGTATACTGAGTTGGTGTATATACTGAACAACAGAGTAGAATAGGGCATTGTATATTTTTTCTGACAGATTATATTCAGAGCAATTTTGCTTTATCATTGGGGTGCCTAGATCATATTTAGATTTTTTCGTTTCGGGTAAGATTATAATTTCCTTATTTTACATGAGAGAGCATATTGAGTCGGTGTATATACTACAAATCAGAGTAAAAAAGGGCATTGTATATTTTTTCTGACAGATTATATTCAGAGCAATTTTCCTTTTAACTTCGGGTTGCCTAGATAATACTTAGATTTTTTTCGATTCGCTTAAATATAGAATTTCTGTATTTTACATTAGAGAGCATATTGAGTAGGTGTATATACTCCAAAACAGAGTAGAATAGGGCATTGTATATTTTCTCTGACAGAATACATTGAGAGGAATTTTGTTTTTTACATTGGGGTGCCTAGATAATATTTAGATTTTTTCGATTTGGTTAAAATTAGAATTTTGGTATTTTACAGAAGAGAGCATATTCAGTTGGTGTATATGCTACAAAACAGAGTAGAAAAAAGCATTGTATATTTTTTCTCGCAGATTATATTCAGAGCAATTTTCCTTTTAATATTGGGGTTCCTAGATAATATTTAGATTTTTTTCAATTCGCATAAATATAGAATTTCTGTATTTTACATGAGACAGCATATGGAGTTGGTGTATATACTCCAAAATAGAGTACAATAAGGCACAGTATATTTTTTCTGACAGATTATATTCTGAGCAATTTAGTTTTTAACATTGAGGTGCCTAGATAATATTTAGATTTTTTTCGATTCACGTAAAATTAGAATTTCTGTATTTTACCTGAGAGAGCATACTGAGTTGTTGTATATTCTCCAAAACAGAGTAGAATAAGGCATTGTATATTTATTCTAACAGACTATATGCAGAGAAATTTTGCTTTTAACATTCGGGTGCCAAGATAATATTTAGATTATTTTCGATTCACGTAAAATTAGAATTTCGGTATTTTACATCAGAGAGCATATTGAGTTGGTGTATATACTCCAAAACAGAGTAGAATAGGGCATTGTATAATTTTTTGGCAGAATAAATTCGAAGCAATTTTGTTATTAACATTGGGGTGCCTAGATAATATTTAGATTTCTTTCGATCCGCTTAAATATAGAATTTTTGTATTTTACTTGAGAGAGCATATTAATGGGGTGTATATACTACAAAACAGAGTAGAAAAGGGCATTGTATATTTTTTCTGACAGATTATATTCCGACCAATTTTGCTTTTAACATTGGGGTGCCTAGATAATATTTCAATTTTTTTAGATTCGGGTAAAATTAGAATTTCACTATTTTACATAAGAGAGCACACTGAGTTATTGTATATACTCCAAAATACATTAGAATAGGGGTTCTGTAATGTTTGTGACAGATTATATTCAGAGCAAATTTTTTAACATTGGGGTGCCTAGATAATATTTAAATTTTTTCGATTCGGGTAAAATTAGAATTTCTGTATTTTACATGAGAGAGCATATTTAGTTGGTGTATATACTACAAAAGAGAGTAGAAAAGGGCATTGTATATTTTTTTGACAGATTTTATTCTGAGAAATTTTGCTTTTCACATTGGGGTGCCTTGATACTATTTAGATTTTTTTCAATTCGCTTAAATATAGAGTTTCTGTATTTTACATGAGAGAGCATATGGAGTTGTTGTATATACTCCAAAACAGAGTAGAATTGGGCACTTTATATTTTCCTGAGAGATTATTTTCACAGCAATTTTGTTTTTAACATTAATGTTCCTAGATAATATTTAGATTTTTGTTAATTTACGTAAAATTATAATTTCTGTATTTTACATAAGAAAGCATACTGAGTTGGTGTATATGCTCCAAAACAGAGTAGAATAAGGCATTGTATATTTTTTCTATCAGACTATATTCAGAGCCATTTTCTTTATACTTTGAGGCGCCTAGATATTATTTAGATTTTTTTCGATTCATGTAAATTAGAATTTTGGTATTTTACATGAGAGAGCATACTGAGTTGGTGTGCATAATCCAAAACCAAGTAGAATAAGGCATTGTATATTTTTTCTAACACACTATATTCAGAGCCATTTTTGTTTAGCTATGGGGTGCCTAGATATTACTTTGGTTTTTATCGATTCTTGTAAAATTTGAATTTCGTTATTTTACATGAGAGAGCATACTGAGTTGGTGTACATACTCCAAAACAAAGTAGAATAAGGCATTGTATATTTTTTCTAACAGACGATATTCAGAGCCATTTTCTTTTAACTTTACGGTGCCTAGATATTATTTAGATTTTTATCGATTCGTGTAAAATTAGAATTTCGGTATTTTACATGAGAGAGCATATTTAGTTGATGTATATACTCCAAAACAGAGTAGAATAGGGCATTGTACTTTTTTTCTGACAGATTATATTAAGAGCAATTTTGCTATTAACATTCGGGTGCCTAGATAGTATTTAGATTTTTTTCGATTCACTTAAAATTTGAATTTTGGTATTTTAAATGAGAGAGCATACTGAGTTGGTGTATATACTCCAAAACAGAGTAGAATAGAACATTGTATATTTTTTCTGACAGATTGTATTAAGAGCAATTTTTCTTTTAACATTGGGGTTCCTTTATAATATTTAGATTGTTTTGGATTCACGTAAAATTAGAATTTCTGTATTTTACATGAGAGAGCATACTGAGTTGGTTTATATACTCCAAAACAGAATAGAATAAGACATTGTATATTTCTTCTAACTGACCATATTCAGAGCCATTTTCTTTCAACTTTGTGGAGCCTAGATATTATTTAGATGTTTTTCAATTCACGTAAAATTTGAATTTCGGTATTTTACATGAGAGAGCATATTGAGTTTGTGTATATACCATAAAACAGAGTAGAAAAGGGCATTGTATATTTTTTCTGACAGATTATATTCAGAGCAATTATATTTTAACATTGGGGTGCCTAGATAATATTTATATTTTTTTCATTTCACGTAAAATTAGAATTTCGGTATTTTACATGAGAGAGCATACTGAGTTCGTATATATACTCCAAAACACAGTAGAATAAGGCATTGTATATTTTCTCTAAGACGCTATATTCAGAACCATTTTCTTTTAACTTTGGGGCGCCTAGATAGTATTTAGATTTTTTTCAATTCGCGTAAAATTAGAATTTCGGTATTTTATATGAGAGAGCATATTCAGTTGGTGTACATACTACAAAACAGAGTAGAAAACAACGTTGTATATTTTTTCTGACAGATTATATTCAGAGCAATTTTGCTGTTAACATTGGGGTGCGTAGATAATATTTAGATTTATTTCGATTCATTTAAATATAAAATTTCTGTATTTTCAGGAGAGAACATATGGAGTTGGTTTATATGCTCAAAAACAGAGTAGAATACGTCATTGTATATTTTTTCGACAGATTACGTTCCGAGCAATTTTGTTTTTAACATTGGGGTGCCTAGGTAATATTTAGATTTTATTCGATTCACGTAAATTAGAATTTCTGTATTTTATATGAGTGAGCATATTGAGTTGGTGTATATACTCCAAAACAGAGTAGAATAGGGCATTCTATATTTTTTCTGACAGATTATATTCAGAGCAATTTTGTTTTTAACATTAGGGTGCCTAGATTATATTTAGATTTTTTCGATTAAGGTAAAATTAGAATTTTTGTATTTTACATCAGAGAGCAAACTGTGTTGGTTTATATACTACAAAACAGAGTCGAAAAAGGCATTGTGTATTTTTTCTGAGAGATTATATTTCGAGCAATTTTGCTTTTAACATTGGGGTGCCTAGATAATATTTAGATTTTTTTGATTCACATAAATATAGAATTTCTGTATTTTACATGAGAGAGCATATGAAGTTGGTGTATATACTCCAAAACAGAGTAGAATAGGGCATTGTATATTTTTTCTGACAGATTACATTCAGAGCAATTTTTTTTTTAACATTAGGGTGCCTAAATAATATTTAGATTTTTTTCAATTCATGTAAAATTACAATTTCGGTATTTTACATAAGAGAGCATACTGAGTTGGTGTATATTCTCCAAAACAGAGTAGAATAAGGCATTGTATATTGTTTCTAACAGACTATATTCTGAGCCCTTTTCTTTTAACTTTGGGGCTCCTAGATATTTTTTAGATTTTTATCGATTCACGTAAAATTAGAATTTCTGGGTTTTACATGAGAGAGCCTACTGATTTGGGTATATACTCCAAAACAGAGTAGAATAGGGCATTGAATATTTCTTCTGACAGTTTATATTCAGAGCAATTTTGCTTTTAAAATTCAGTGCCTAGATAATATTCAGATTTTTTCTATTCGGGTAATATTAGAATTTCGGTATTTTACATGAGAGAGCATACTGAGTTGGTGTATATACTCCAAAACAGAGTAGAATAAGGCATTGTATATTTTCTCTAACAGACTATATTCAGAGCCATTTTCTATTAACTTTGGGGCACCTAGATATTATTTATATATATTTCGATTCGTGTAAAATTAGAATTCCGCTATTTTACATGAGAGAGCATATTGCTTTTGTGTATATACTCCAAAACAGAGTAGAAAAGGGCATTGAATATTTTTTCTGACAGATTATATTCAGAGAAATTTTTATTTTAACATTGGGGCGCCTAGATAATATTTAGATCTTTTTCGATTCACGAAAAATTAGAATTTCGATATTTTAAATGAGAGAGCATACTGAGTTCGTGTATATACACCAAAACTGAGTTGAATATGGCATTGTATATTTTTTCTAACAGACTATATTCAGAGACATTATCTTTTAACTTTGGAACGCCTTGATATTATTTAGATTTTTCTTGATTCGTGTAAAATTAGAATTTCGGTATTTTTCATGAGAGAGCATACTGAGTTGGTGTACATACCCCAAAACAGAGTAGAAAAAACATTGTATTTTATTCTGACAGATCATATTCAGCGCAATTTTGCTTTTAACATTGGGGTGCCTAGATAATATTTACATTTTTTTCGATTCACGTAATATTAGTATTTCAGTATTTTTCATGAGATAGCATACTGAGTTGGTGTATATACTCCATAAGGAGTAGATTAGGGCATTGTATATATTTTCTGACAGATTATATTCAGAGAAATTCTGTTTTTAACATTGGGGTGCCTAGATAATATTTAGATTTTTTTCGATTCGTGTAAAATTCGAATTTCGGAATTTTACTTGAGAGAGCATATTGAGTTGGTGTATATACTAAAAAACGAAGTAGAAAATGCAATTGTGTATTTTTTCTGACAGATTATATTCAGATAAATTTTGCTCTTTACATTGGGGTGCCTAGATAATATTTAGATATTTTTTGTTTTCCTTAAATATAGAATTTCTGTATTTTACATGAGAGACCATATGGAGATGGTGTATATACTCCAAAACAGAGTAGAATAGGGCATTGTATACTTTTTCTGACAAATTATATTCAGAGAAATTTTGCTTTTAACATTGAGGTGCCTAGATTATATATAGATTTTTTTCGATTCGCTTAAACGTAGAATTTCTGTATTTTACATGAGAGAGAATATGGAGTTGGTTTATATACTCCAAAACAGAGTAGAATAGGGCATTGTATAGTTTTACTGACGGATTATATTCAGAGAAATTTTGCTTTTAACATTGAGTTGCCTAGATAATACCTAGATTTTTTTCGATTCGCTTAAATGTAGAATTTCTGTATTTTACATGAGAGAGCATATGGAGTTGGTGTATATACTCAAAAACAGAGTAGAATAGGGTATTGTATAGTTTTTCTGATGGATTATATTCAGAGCAATATTGTTTTTAACATTGGAATGCCTAGATAATATTTAGATATTTTTCGATTCACGTAAAATTTTAATTTTGGTGTTTTACATGAGAGAGCAAACTGAGTTGGTGTATATACTCCAAAACAGAGTAGAATAGTGCATTGTATATTTTTTCTGACGGATGATATTCTGAGCAATTTTTTTTAATACTTGGGTGCCTAGGTAATATTTAGATTTTTTCGATTTGGGTAGAATTAAAATTTCTGTATTTTACATGAGAGAGCATATTGACCTGGTGTATATACTACAAAACAGAGAAGTAAAGGGCATTGTATATTTTATCTGACAGATTATATTAGGAGCAATTTTGCTTTTCACATTGGGGTGCCTAGATAATATCTAGGATTATTTTGATCTGCTTAAATATAGAATTTCTGTATTTTACTTGAGAGAGCATATTGAGTTGGTTTATATAGTTCAAAACAGAGAAGAATAAGGCATTGTATATTTTTTCTTACAGACTATATTTAGAACCATTTTCTTTTAACTTTGGGGTGCCTAGATATTATTTAGATTTTTTTTGTTTCACGTAAAATTAGAATTTCGATATTTTACATGAGAGAGCATATGGAGTTGTATATACTCAAAAACAGAGTAGAATAGGGCATTGTATATTTTTTCTCACAGATTATATTCAGAGCAATTTTGTTTTTAACATTGAGGTGCCTAGATAATATTTAAATTTTTTTCGATTCACTAAATATAGAATTTCTGTATTTTACATGAGAAAGCATATGCAGTTGGTGTATATACTTTAAAACAAAGTAGAATACGGCTTTGTATATTTTTTCTGACACATTTTATTCAGAGCAATTTTTCTTTTAACATTGGGGTGCCTAGATAATATTTAGATTTTTTTCGATTTGCTTAAATATAGAATTTCTATATTTTACATGAGAGTGCATATGAAGTTGGTGTATATACTTTAAAACAAAGTAGAATAGGGCACTGTATATTTTTTATGCCAGTTTATATTCAGAGTAATTTTTTTTTAACATTGGTGTGCCTAGATAATATTTAGATTTTTTTCAATTCACTTAAATATAGAATTTCTGTATTTTACATGAGAGAGCATATGGAGTTGGTGTTTCTACTCCAAAACAGAGTAGAATAGTGCATTAGATATTTTTTCTGACGAATTACATTTAGAGCAATTTTTTTTAAAACTGGGGTGCCTAGATAATATTTAGATTATTTTCAATTTGGGTAAAATTAGAATTTCGGTATTTGACGTGAGAGAGCATCCTGAGTTGGTGTATATACTCCAAAACAGAGTGGAATAAGGCATTGTATATTTTTATAAAAGACTATATTCAGAGCCATTTTCTTTTAACTTTGAGGAGCCTAGATATTATTTAGATTATTTTTGATTCACCTAAAATTAGAATTTCTGTATTTTACATGAGAGACCAGGTTGAGTTGGTGTATATACGCCAAAACCGAGTAGAAAAGAGCATTGTGTATTTTTTCTGACAGATTATATTCAGAGCAATTTTGCTTTTAACATTGGAATGCCTAGATAATATTTATATTTTTTCGATTCGGGTAGAATTAGAATTTCTGTATTTTACATGACAGGGCATATTGAGTTGGTGTTTATACTACAAAACAGAATAGAAGAGGTCATTGTATATTTTTTCTGACAGATTATATTCAGAGAAATTTTGCTTTTTACATTGGGGTGCCTAGATAATATTTAGATTTTTTCGGTTCGGGTAAAATTAGAATTTCGCTATTTTACGTGAGAGCGCATTTTGAGTTGTTGTATATACTCCCAAACCGAGTAGAATATCGCATTGAATATTTTTTATGACACATTATATTCAGAGAAATTTTGCTTTTAACATTGCAGAGCATAGATAATGTTTATATTCTTTTTGATTCGCGTAAATTTATAATTTTGGTATTGTACATGAGAGAGCATATTGAGTTGGTGTATATACTCCAAAATTGAGTAGAAAAGGGCATTATATATTTTCTTTGACAGATTATTGTCAGAGAAATTTTGCTTTTAACATTGGGTTGCCTAGATGACATTTAGATTTTTTTTGATTCACGTAAATTTAGAATTTTGCTATTTTACATAAGAGAGCACACTGAGTTGGTGTATATACTCCAAAACAGAGTAGAATAAGGCATTGTATATTTTTTTTAACAGACTATATTCAGAGTCATTTTCTTTTAACTTTGGGGCGCCTAGATATTATTTAGAGAATTTTGATTCACCTAAAATTAGAATTTCGGTATTTTACATGAGAGAGCATATTGAGTTGGTGTATATACTCTAAAACAGAGTAGAAAAGGGCATTGTATATTTTTTCTGACAAATTATATTCAGAGCCATTTTCTTTTAACATTGGGCTGCCTAGATAATATTTAGATTTTTTCGATTCGCGTATAAATAGAACTTCAGTATTTTACATGACAGAGCATGTTGTGTTGGTTTATATATTCCAAAACAGAGTAGAAGAAGGCATTGTATATTTTTTCGGACAGATTATATTCAGAGCAATTTTGCTTTTCACATTGGGGTGCCTAGATAATATTTAGATTTTTTATGCTTTGCGTAAATTTAGAATTTCAGTATTTTACATGAAAGAGCATATTGAGTTGCTGTATGTACTCCAAAACAGAGTAGTAAAAAGCATTGTATATATTTTGTGACAGATTATATTCAGAGCAATTTTGGTTTTAACATTGGAATGCCTAGATAATATTTAGATTTTTTCGGTTCGTGTAAAATTATAGTTTCTGCAATTTACATGGAAGAGCATATTGAGTTGGTGTATATACTACAAAAGAGAGTAGAAAAAGGCATTTTTTGTTTCTTCTTACAGATTACATTCAGAACTATTTTGCTTTTAACATTGGGGTGCCTACATAATATTTAGATTGTTTCGATTCTGGTAAAATTAGTATTTCTGTATTTTACATGAGAGAGCATACGGCGTTGGTGTATTTACTCCAAAACGTAGTAAAAAATGGCATTCTATATCTTTTCTGACAGATTATATTGAGGTAAATTTTGTTTTTATCATTGGGGTTCTTAGATAATATTTAGATTTTTTTCGATTCGCTTATATATACAATTTTTGTATTTTACATGAGAGAGCATATCAAGTTGGTGTATATACTCCAAAACAGAGTAGAATAGGGCATTGTATATTTTCTCTGACAGATAATATTCAGAGAAATTTTTTTTGAACATTGGGGTGCATAGATAATATTTAGAATTTATTCGATTTGCTTAAATATTGAATTTCTGTATTTTACATGAGAGAGCATATGGAGTTGGTGTATATACTCCAAAACGTAGTAGAAAAGGGCATTGTATATTTTTTCTGACGGATTATATTCAGAGCAATTTTGCTTTTACATTGGGGTGCCTAGATAATATTTAGATTTTTTTCGATTCACGTAAAATTAGAATTTCGGTATTTTACATAAGAGAGCATATTGAGTTGGTGTATATACTCCAAAACAGAGTAGAATAAGGCATTGTATATTTTCTCTAACAGAATATATTCAGAGCCATTTTCTTTTAACTTTGGGGCGCCTATATATTATTTAGATTTTTTTTGATTCGCCTAAAATTAGAATTTCGGTCTTTTACATGAGAGAGCTTATTGAGTTGGTGTATATACTCCAAAACAGAGTAGAATAGGGCATTGTATATTTTCTCTGACAGATTATATTCAGAGCAATTTTGTTTTAAAGATTGGGGTGCCTCGATAATATTTAGATTCTTTTCGATTTGCTTAAATATACAATTTCTATATTTTACATGAGAGAGCATACTGAGTTGGTGTATATACTTAACAATTGTAAAATAAGGCATTGCATATTTTTTCTAACAGACTATATTCACAGCCATTTTCTTTTAACTTTGGGGCGCCTAGATATTTAAATTTTTTTCGATTCCCGTAAAATTAGAATTTCTGTATTTTACATGAGAGAGCATATTGAGTTGGTGTATATACTCCAAAACAGAGTAGAATAAGGCATTGTATGTTTGTTCTAACAGACTATATTCACAGCCATTTTCTTTTAACTTTGATTCTCCTAGACATTATTAACATTTTTCTCGATTCACGTAAAATTAGAATTTCGGTAGTTTACATGAGAGAGACTATTGAGTTGTTGTATATACTGCAAAACAAAGTAGAAAAGGGCGTTGTATATTTTTTCTGACGGATAATATTCAGATCTATTTTTCTTTTAACATTGGGGTGCGTAGATAATTTGATTTATTTGAATACTCGTAAAATTAAAATTTCGGTATTTTACATGAGAGAGCATATTGAGTTGTTGTATATACTACAAAACAAAGTAAAAAATGACATTTTATATTTTTTCGACAGATTATATTCAGAGCAATTTTGCTTTTAACATTAGGGTGCCTAGATAATATTTAGATTTTTTTCGATTTGCTTAAATATAGAAATTCTGTATTTTACATGAGAGAGCATATGGAGTTGGTGTATATACTCCAAAACAAAGTAGAATAGGGCATTGTATATTTTTTATGACAGATAATATTCAGAGTAATTTTGTTTTTAACATTGGGGTGCCTAGATATTATTTAGATTTTTTCGATTCAGGTAAAATTAGAATTTCTCTATTTTACATGAGAGAGCACACTGAGTTGGTGTATATACTACAAAATAGAGAAGAAAAGGGCATTGTATATTTTTTCTGACAGATTATATTCAGAGCAATTTTGCTTTTAACATTGGGGTGCCTGGATAATATTTAGATATTTTCGATTCAGGTAAAATTAGAATTTCTGTATTTTACATGAGAGAGCATACTGAGTTGATATATGTACTACAAAACAGAGTAGAAATAGTCATTGTATATTTTTTCTAACAGAGTATATTCTGAGCCATTATCTTTTAACTCTGAAGCTCCTATATAATATTTAGATTTTCTTCGTTTCGGGTAAAATTAGAATTTCGGTATTTTACATGAAAGAGCATATTGAGTTGGTGTATATACTAGAAAACTGAGTAGAAAAGGGCATATTATATTTTTTCTGACAAATTATATTCAGAGCAATTTTGCTTTTAACATTGGGGTGCCTAGATAATATTTAGATTTTTTTTGATTCGCTTCAACATTGAATTTCTGTATTTTATATGAAAGAGCATATGGAGTTGTTGTATATATTTTAAAACAGATTAGAAAAGAACATTCTATATTTTCTGTCACAGATTATATTCAGAGAAATTTTGTTTTTAACATTGTGGTGCCTAGATAATATTTAGATTTTTTCGATTTGTGTAAAATTATAATTTCGGTATTTTACATGAGAGAGCATACTGAGTTGGTGTATATACTCCAAAACAGAGTAGAATAAGGCATTGTATATTATTTCTAACAGAGTATATTCACAGCAATTTTCTTTTATCTTTGGGGCGTCTAGATATTATTTAGATTTTTTTCGATTCACGTAAAATTAGAAATTCGGTGTTTTACATGAGAGAGCATACTGATTTGGTGTATATACTCCAAAACAGAGTAGAAAAGGGCGTTGTATCTTTTTTCTGACAGATTATATTCAGAGCAATTTTGCTTTTAACATTGGGGTGCCTAGATAATATTTAGATTTTTTTCGATTCGCTTAAATATTGAATTTCTATATTTTACATGAGAGAGCATATGGACTTGGTGTATATATTCCAAAACAGAGTAGAATAGGGCATTGTATATTTTTCCTGACAGATTATATTCAGGGCAATTTTGTTTTAAACATTGGGGTGCCTAGGTAATATTTAGATTTTTTTGATTTGGGTAAAATTACAATTTCGGAATTTTACATGAGAGAGCAAACTGAGTTGGTGTATATACTCCAAAACACACTAGAATAAGGCATTGTATATTTTTTCAAACAGACTATATACAGAGCCATTTTGTTTTAACTTTGGGGCGACTAGATATTAGTTAGATTTTTTTGGATTCGCGTAAAATTAGAATTTTTGTATTTTACATGAGACAGCATATTGAATTGGTGTATATACTCCAAAACAAAGTAGAAAAGGGCATTGTATATTTCTTCTGACAGATTATATTCAGAGCAATTTTGCTTTTAACATTGGGGTGCCTAGATAATATTTAGATTTTTTCGATTCGCTAAAATATAGAATTTCTGTATTTTACATGAGAGAGCATATGGACTTGGTATATGTACTCCAAAACAGAATAGAATAGATCGTTGTATATATTTTATGACCGATTGTATTCAGAGCCATTTTGTTTTTAACCTTGGAATGCCTAGATAATATTTAGACTTTTTTTCGATTCGCTTAAATATAGAAATTTTGTATTTTTCATGAGAAAGCATATGGAGTCGGTGTATATACTCCAAAACAGAGTAGAATAGGGCATTGTATAATTTTTCTGACAGATTGTATTCATAGCAATTTTGTTTTTAACATTGTGGTGCCTAGATAATATTTAGAATTTTTCGATTTGTGTAAAATTAGAATTTCGGTATTTTACATGAGAGAGCATACTGAGTTGGTGTATATACTCCAAAACAGAGTAGAATAAGGCATTTTATATTTTTTCTAACAGACTAAATTCAGAGCCATTTTCTTTTAACTTTGGGGCACCAAGATATTATTTAGATTTGTTTCAATTCGCATAAAATAAGATTTTCAGTATTTTACATGAGAGAGCATATTGAGTTGGTGTATATACTCCAAAACAGAGTAGAATAGGGCATTGTATATTTTTTATGACAGATTGTATTCAGAGCAATTTTGTTTTTAACATTGGGGTGCCTAGATATTGTTTAGACTTTTTCGATTCGCATAAATATAGAATTTCTGTATTTTACATGAGAGAGCATATGGAGTTGGTGTATATACTCGAAAACAGAGTAGAATAGGGCATTGTGTATTTTTTCTGACAGATTATGTTCAGAGCAATTTTGTTTCTAACATTGGGGTGCCTAGATAATATTTAGATTTTTTAGATTCGGGTAAAATTAGAATTTCTGTATTTTACATGAGAGCATACTACGTTGGTGTATATACTCCAAAAGAGAGTAGAATAAGGCATTGTATATTGTTTCTAACAGACTACATTCAGAGGCATTTTCTTTTAACTTTGGGGTGCCTATATATTATTTAGATTTGTTTTGATTCGCATAAAATTAGAATTTCGTTATTTTACATGAGACAGTATATTGAGTTGGTGTATATACTCCAAAACAGAATAGAAAAGGGCGTTGTATATTTTCTCTGACAGATTATATTAAGAACAATTTTACTTTTAACATTGGGGTGCCCAGATAATATTTAGATATTTTTCGATTCGTGTAAAATTAGAATTTTGGTATTTTACATTAGAGAGCCGACTGAGTTGGTTTATATACTCCAAAACACAGTAGAATAAAGCTTTGTATATTTTTTCTTACAGATTATATTCAGAGCAATTTTGCTTTTAACATTGGGGAGCCTAGATAATATTAAATTTTTTTCGATTCACGTAAAATTAGATTTTCGGTATTTTACCTGAGAGAGCTTACTGAGTTCATGTATATACTCCAAAACAGAGTAGAAAAAAGCATTGTATATTTTTTCTAACAGATTATATTCAGAGCAATTTTGCTTTCAACATTGGAGAGCCTAGATAATATTTAGATTTTTTTCGATTCATGTAAAATTAGATTTTCAGTATTTTGCCTGAGAGAGCATACTGAGTTGGTGTATATACTCGAAAACAGAGTAGAATACGGCATTGTATATTTTTTCTGACAGATTATATTCAGAGCAATTTTGTTTTTCACATTGGGGTGTCTAGATAATATTTAGATTTTTTTCGATTCACGTAAATTTAGAATTTCGATATTTTACATGAGAGAGCATATGGAGTTGGTGTATATACTCCAAAACAGGGTAGAATAGGGTATTGTATATTTTGTTGACAGATTGTATTCACAGCAATTTTGTTGTTAACATTGCTGTGCCCAGATAATATTTAGATATGTTCGATTCGGGTAAAATTAGAATTTCGGTATTTTACATGACAGAGCACACTGAGGTGGTGTATATACTCTAAAACAGAGTAGAAAAGGGCATTGTATATTGTTTCTGAGAGTTTATATTCAGAGCAATTTTTCTTTTAACATTGGGGTGCCTAGATAATATTTAGATTTTTTCTACTCGGGTAAAATTAGAATTTCTGTATTTTACATGAAAGAGCATACTGAGTTGGTGTATATACTCCAATATAGAGTAGAATAAGGCATTGTATATTTTTTCTAACAGACTATTTTCAGAGACATTTTCTTTTAACTTTGGGGTGCCTAGATATTATCTAGATTGTTTTCGATTCACGGAAAATTAGAATTTCGGTATTTTACATGAGAGAGCATATTCAGTTGGTGTATAAAATCCAAAACAGAGTAGAAAAGGGCATTGTATATTTTCTCTGACAGATTATATTCAGAGAAATTTTGCTTTTAACATTGGGGTGCCTAGAAAATATTTAGATTTTCGTCGATTCGCTTAAATATACAATTTTTTATTTTACATGAGAGAGCAGATGGGGTTGGTGTATATATTACAAAACAGAGTAGAATAGGGCATTGTATATTTATTCTGATAGATTATATTCAGAGCTATTTTGTTTTTAACATTGGGGTGCCTAGATAATATTTACATTTTTTCCGATTCTCGTAAAATTAGAATTTCGGTATTTTATATGAGAGAGCATACTGAGTTTGTGTATATACTCTAAAACAGAGTAGAATAGGGCATTGTGTATTTTTTATGACAGATTATATTCAGAGCAATTTTGCTATTAAAATTGGGGTGCCTCGAAAATATTTAGATTATTTCAATTAGTTTAAAATTAGAATTTCTGTATTTTACATGAGAGAGCATATTGAGTTAGTTTATATACTTCAAAACAGAGTACAATAGGGCATTGTATATTTATTCTGACAGATTATATTAAGAGCAATTTTGTTTCTAACATTGGGTTCCGTAGATGATATTTAGGTTTTTTTCGATTCGCTTAAATATAGAATTTCTTTATTTTACATGAGAGAGCATATGGAGTTGGTGTATATACTACAAAACAGAGTAGAATAGGGCATTGTATATTTTTTCTTTCAGATTATATTCACAACAATATTTTTTTTAATATTGGGGTTGCAAGATAATATTTAGATTTTTTGGATTCCGGTAAAATTAGTATTTTTGTATTTTACATGAGAGAGCATACTGAGTTGGTGTATATACTCCAAAACATAGTAGAATTAGGCATTGTATATTTTTTCTAACAGACTATATTCAGAGCCATTTTCTTTTAACTTTGCAGCACCTAGATATTATTTAGATTTTTTTAGATTCGTGTAAAATTAGAATTTCTGTATTTTACATGAGAGAGCATATTGTTTGTGTATATACTCCAAAACAGAGTAGAAAAGGGCATTGTATATTTTTTCTGACAGATTATATTCAGAGCAATTTTGCTTTATCATTGGGGTGCCTAGATAATATTTTGATTTTTTTCGATTCGCTTAAATATAGAATTTCTTTATTTTACCTGAGAGAGCATATGTAGTTGGTGTATATACACCAAAACTGAGTAGAATAGGGCATTGTATCTTTTCTCTGACAGACTACATTAAGGGCAATTTTTTTTTTAACATTGGGGTGCCTAGGTAATATTTAGATTTTTTTAGATTCACGTAAATTTAGAATTTTGGTATTTTACATGAGAGAGCATACTGAGTTGCTGTATATACTCCAAAACAGAGTAGAATAGGGCATTGTATATTTTTTTCTGAAAGATTATACTCAGAGAACTTTTGCTTTTAACATTGGAATGACTAGATAATATTTAGATATTTTGTTGATTGACGTAATATTCGAATTTCGGTATTTTACATGAGAGAGCATATTGCGTTGGTGTATATACTTTAAAACAGAGTAGAATAGGGCATTGTATATTTTTTCTGACAGATTATATTCAGAGCAATTTTGTTTTTACCATTGGGGTGCCTAGATACTATTTACATTTTTTCGATTCGGGTAAAATTTTAATTTCTGTATTTTTCATGAGAGAGCATATTGCATTGGTGTATATACTTTAAAACAGAGTAGAATAGGGCATTGTATATTTTTTCTGACAGATTATATTCAGAGCAATTTTTTTCTAAAATTGGGGTGCCTTGATAATATTTTGATTTTTTTCCATTCGCTTAAATATAGAATTTCATTATTTTACATTCGAGAGCATATTTAGTTGGTGTATATACTTCAAAACAAAGTAGAATAGGGCATAGAATATTATTTCTGACACATCATATTCAGAAGAATTTTGTTTCTAACATTGGGGTGCCTAGATAATATTTAGATTTTTTTTGATTCGCTTAAATATATAATTTTTGTATTTTACATGCGAGAGCATATTTAGTTGGTGTATATACTCCAAAATAGAGTAGAATAAGGCATTGTATATTTTTTCTGACAAAATATATTCAGAGCAGTTTTGTTTTTAACATTGGGGTTCCTATATAATATTTAGATTTTTTCGATTTGGATAAAATTAGAATTTTTGTATTTTACATGAGAGAGCATACTGCGTTGGTGTATATACTCCAAAACAGAATGGAATAAGGCATTGTATATTTTTTCTAAGAGACTATATTCAGAGACATTTTCTTTTCACTTTGGGGCGCCTAGATAATATTTAGATTTTTTCGAATCACTTTAATATAGAATTTCAGTGTTGTTCATGAGGGAGCATATGGAGTTCGTGTATATATTAAAAAACAGAGTAGAATGCAGAATTGTATATTTTTTCTGACAGATTATATTCAGAGAAATTTTGTTTTTTACATTGGGGTGCCTAGATAATATTTAGATGTTTTTCGATGCAGTTAAAATAAGAATTTCGCTATTTTACAAGAGAGAGCATACTGAGTTCGTGTATATACTCCAAAACAGAGTAGAAAAGGGCATTGTATATTTTTTTTGGCACATTATATTCAGAGCAATTTTGCTTTAAACATTGGGGTGCCTAGATAATATTTAGATTTTTTTCGATTCCCTTAAATATAAAATTTCTGTCTTTCACATGAGAGAGCATACTGAGTTAATGTATATACTCCAAAAAAGAGTAGAAAAGGGCATTGTATGTTTTTTCTGACAGATTATATTCAGAGCAATTTTGCTTTTAACATTGGGGTGCCTAGATAATATTTAGATTTTTTTCAATTCAGGTAAAATTAGAATTTTGGTATTTTACATGAGAGACCATACTGAGATCGTGTTTATACTTCAAAACAGTGTAGAATAAAACATTGTACATTTTTTCAAACAAACTATATTCAGAGCCACTTTCTTTTAGCATTGGGGTGCCTACATATTATTTAGATTTTTTTCAATTTGCATAAAATTAGAATTTTGGTATTTTACATAAGAGAGCATATTGAGTTTCTGTATACACCCAAAACAGAGTAGAATAGGGTATTGTATATTTTTTCTGACAGATTATATTCAGAGCAATTTTGTTTTTTACATTGGGGTGCCTAGATAATATTTAGATTTTTGTCAATTCACGTAAAATTAGATTTTCGGTATTTTACATGAGAGAGAATACTGAGTTGGTGTATATACCCCAAAACAGAGTAGAATAGGGCATTGTATAGTTTTTCTGACAGATTATATTCAGAGCAATTTTGTTTTTAACATTGGGTGCCTAGATAATATTTAGATTTTTTCGATTCGGGTAAAATTAGAATTTCTGTATTTTACATGAGAGAGCATATTGAGTTGTTGTATATACTCCAAAACAGAGTAGAAAAGGGCATTCTATATTTTTCCAGACAGATTATATTCAGAGGAATTTTGTTTTTTACATTGGGGTGCCTAGATAAAATTTAGATTTTTATCGATTTTATTTCCTATAGAATTTCTGTATTTTACATGAAAGAGCATATTGAGTTGATGTATATACTTTAAAACAGAGTAGAATAAGGCATTGTATATTTTTTCTGACAGACTATATTCAGAGAAATTTTATTTTTATCATTGGGGTGCCTAGATAATATTTACATTTATTCTGTTCACATAAAATTAGAATTTTGGTATTTTACATGATAGAGCATACTGCGTTGGTGTATATACTTCAAAACATAGTAGAAAAGGGCATTGTACATTTTTTCTAACAGAGTATGTTCAGAGCCATTTTTTTTTTTTTGGTTGGGTCTCCAACATATTATTTAGATTTTTTCGATTCGCGTAAGATTAGAATTTCCGTATTTTACGAGAGAGAGTATTGAGTGTGTGTATATACTCCAAAACAAAGAAGAAAAGGGCATTTTATATTTTTTCTCACAGATTATATTCAGAGCAATTTAACTTTTCACATTGGAATGCCTAGACAACATTGAGATTTTTTTCGATTAGATTACTTATAGAATTTCTGTATTTTACATGACAGAGCAAACTGAGTTGTTGCATATACTCCAAAACAGAGTAGAATAGGGCACTGTATGTTTTTTCTAACAGATTATATTCAGGGCAATTACGTTTTTGACATTGGGGTGCCTAGGTAATATTTAGATTTTTTTTGATTCACGTAAAATTAGAATTTCAGTATTTTACATGAGAGAGCATACTGAGTTGGTGTATATACTCCAAAACAGTGTAGAATAGAGTGTTGTATATTTTTTCTGACAGATTATATTCAGAGCAATTTTGCTTTTAACATTGGAGTGACTAGATAATATTTAGATTTTTTTGATTCACGTAAAATTAGAATTTCGGTATTTTACATGAGAGAGCATACTGAGTTGGTGTATATACCCCAAAATATAGTAAAATAGGGCATTGTATATATTTTCTGAGAAATTATATTCAGAGCAATTTTTTTTTTAACATTGGTGTGCCTAGATAATATTTAGATTATTTCGATTCGGGTAAAATTAGAATTTTTGTATTTTACATGAGAGAGCATATTGAGTTTGTGTATATACTCCAAAACAGGGTAGAAAAGGGCATTGTATATTTTCTCTGACAGATTATATTCAGAGAAATTTTGCTTTTAACATTGGGGTGCCTAGATAATATTTAGATTTTTTTCGATTCGCTTAAATAAACAATTTCTTTATTTTACATGAGAGAGCATATGGAGTTGGTGTATATACTCCAAAACAGAGTAGAATAGGGCATTGTATCTTTTTTATGACAGAGTATATACAGTGTAATTTTGTTTTTAACATTGTGGTGCCTAGATAATATTTAGATTTTTTCCGATTCACGTAAAATTAGAATTTCGGTATGTTACATGAGAGAGCATACACAGTTGGTGTATATACTCCAAAACAGAGTAGAAAAAGGCATTTTATATTTTTTATGATGGATTATATTCAGAGCAATTTTGCTTATAACATTGTGGTGACTAGATAATATTTAGATTTTTTTCGATTAGATTACATATAGAATTTTTGTATTTTACATGACAGAGTATACTGAGTTGGTGTATATACTCCAAAACAGAGTAGAATAGGGCACTGTATTTTTTTCTGACCGATTATGTTCAGGGCAATTTTTTTTTAACATTTGGGTGCCTAGGTAATATTTAGATTTTTTCGATTCACGCACAATTCAATTTCGGTATTTTACATGACAGAGCATACTGAGTTGGTTTATATACTCCAAAACAAAGCAGAATAGAATATTGTATATTTTTTCTGACAGACTATATTCAGAACAATTTCGCTTTTAACATTGGGGTGACTAGATAATATTTAGATTTTTTTTCATTCACGTAAAATTAGAATTTCAGTATTTTACATGAGAGAGCATACTGAGTTGTTGTATGTACCCCAGAACAGAGTAGAATAGGGCATTGTATATTTTTTATGACAGATTATATTCAGAGCAATTTTGTTTCTAACATTGGGGTGCCTAGATAATATTTAAATTTTTTTCGATTCGCTTAAATATAGAATTTCGGTATTTTACATGCGAGAGCATATTTAGTTGGTGTATATAGCCAAAACAGAGTAGAAATGGGCATAGTATATTTTTTCTGACAGATCATATTCAGAACAATTTTGTTTCTAACATTGGGTTGCCTAGATAATATTTAGATTTTTTTCGATTCGCTTAAATATAGAATTTCGGTATTTTACATGCGAGAGCATATTTACTTGGTGTATATACTCAAAAACAGGGTAAAATTGGGCATTGTATTTTTTTTCTGACCGATTATATTCAGAGCAATTTTGTTTTTAACAGTGGGTTTCCTAGATAATATTTAGATTTTTTCGATTCGTGTAAAATTAGAATTATTGTATTTTACATGAGAGAGCATACTGAGTTGGTGTATATATTCCAAAGCAGAATAGAATAAGGTATTGTATATTGTTTCTAACAGACTATATTCAGAGCCATTTTCTTTTAACTTTGGGGCACCTAGATAATATTTAGATATTTTTTGATTCGTGTTAAAATATAATTTCTGTATTTTACATGAGAGAGCATATTGAGTTGGTTTATATACTCCAAAACAGAGTAGAATAAGGCATTGTTTATTTTTTTGGACAGATTATATTCAGAGCAATTTTGCATTTAACATTGGGGTACCTACATAATATTTAGATTTTTTTCGATTCGCGTAAATTTAGAATTTCGGTATTTTACATGAGAGTGCATATGAAGTTGGTGTATATACTTTAAAACAGAGTAGAATAGGGCATTGTATATTTTATCTGACAGATTATACTCAGAGCAATTTTGCTTTTAACATTGGGCTGCCTAGGTAATATTTAGATTATTTTCGATTTAGGAAAATTAAAATTTTTCTATTTTACATGAGAGAGCATATTGAGTTGGTGTATATACTCCAAAAAAGAGTAGAAAAGGGCATTGTGTATATTCTCTGACAGACTATATTCAGAGCAATTTTTCTTTTAACATTGAAATGAATAGATAATATTTAGATTATTTTCGATACCTGTAAAATTACAATTTCTGTATTTTACATGAGAGCATATTAATTTGTTGTATATACTCCAAAACAGAGTAGAAAAGGGCATTGTACATTTTTTTCTGACAGATCATATTCAGAGCAATTTTGCTATCATCATTAAGGTGCCTCGATAATATTTAGATTTTGATTAGCATCAATTTATAATTTCGGTATTTCACATGAGAGAGCATATTGAGTTGGTGTATATACTCCAAAAAAGAGTAGAAAAGGGCATTGTATATTTTTTCTGACAACTTATATTAAGAGCAATTTTGCTTTTAACATCAGGGAGCCTAGATAATATTTATTTTTTTTTCATTTCACGTAAAATTAGAATTTTGGTATTTTACATGAGAGAGCATATGCCATTGGTGTATATACTCCAAAACAAAGTATAATAGGGCATTGTATATTTTTTATGATAGATTATATTCAGAGCAATGTTGCTTTTAACATTGGGGTGCCTAGAAAATATTTAGATTTTTTTCGAGTCGCTTAAATATAGAATTTCAGTATTTTACATGAGAGAGCATACTAAGTTGGTGTATATACTCCAAAAAAAAGTAGAATAGGGCATTGTGTTTTTTTTATGACAGATTATATTCAGAGCAATTTTGCTATTAACATTGGGGTGCCTAGATAATATTTAGATTATTTCAATTATTTTAAAATTAGAATTTCTGTATTTTACATGAGAGAGCATATGGAGTTAGTGTATATACTCCCAAACAGAGTACAATAGGGCATTGTATATTTATTCTGACAGATTATATTATGAGCAATTTTGTTTCTAACATTGGATTCCCTAGATGATATTTAGATTGTTTTCGATTCGCTTAAATATAGAATTTATTTTACATGAGAGAGCATATGGAGTTGGAGTATATAATCCAAAACAGAGTAAAATAGGGCATTGTATATTTTTTTTGACAGATTATATTCAGAACAAATTTTTTTTTAACATTGGGGTTCCAAGATAATATTTAGATTTTTTCGATTCGGGTAAAATTAGAATTTTTGTATTTTACAAGAGAGAGCATACTGAGTTGGTGTATATACTCCAAAACAGAGTAGAATTAGGCATTGTATATTTTTTCTAACAGACTATATTCAGAGCCATTTTCTTTTAACTTTGCGGCACCTAGATATTATATAGATATTTTTCGATTCGTGTAAAATTAGAATTTCTGTATTTTATATGAGAGAGCATATTGTTTGTGTATATACTCCAAAACAGAGTAGAAAAGGGCATTGTATATTTTTTCTGACAGATTATATTCAGAGCAATTTTGCTTTTAACATTGGGGTGCCTAGATAATATTTAGATTTTTTCAGTTTGGGTAAAATTAGAATTTCTGTATTTTACATGAGAAAGCATATTTAGTTGGTGTATACACTACAAAACAGAGTAGAAAAGGGCATTGTATATATTTTTTGACCTATTATATTCAGAGCAATTTTGCTTTTAACGTTGGGGTGCATATATAATATTTAGATTTTTTTCGATTTGCTTAAATATAGAATTTGTGTATTTTACTTGAGAGAGCATACTGAGTTGGTGTATATACCGCAAAACCGAGTAGAATAAGGCATTGTATAATTATTGTGACAGACTATATTAAGAGCAATTTTGCTTTTAACATTGGGGTGCCTAGATAATATTTAGATATTTTTCGACTCGAGTCAAATTAGAATTTCGGTATTTTACATGAGAGAGCATATTGAGTTGTTGTATATACGTGAAAACAGAGTAGAAAAAGGCATTGTATATTTTTTATGACAGAATATATTCAGAGCAATTTTGCTTTTAACATTGGGGTGCCTAAATAATATTTAGCTTTTTTTCGATTTGCATAAATTTAGAATTTCGGTATTTCACATGAGAGAGCATATTGAGTTGGTTTATATACTCCAAAATAGAGTAGAAAACGGCATTGTAGATTTTTTCTGAGGGATTATATTCAGAGCAATTTTACTTTTAACATTGGTTTTCTTGATAATATTTAGATCTTTTTCGATTTGCGTAAAATTAGAATTTTCTTATTTTACATGAGAGAGCATATTGAGTTGTTGTATATACTCCAAAACAGAGTTGAAAAGGGTATTGTGTATTTTTTATGACGGATTATATTCAGAGCAATTTTGCTTTTAACCTTGGGGTGCCTAGATAATATTGAGATTTTTTTCAATTCGCGTAAATTTAGAATTTTGGTATTTTAAATGAGAGAGCATATTGAGATGGTGGATATACTCCAAAACTGAGTAGAAAAAGCATTGTATATATTTTCTGATAGATTATATTCATAGCAATTTTGCTACTATTATTGTGGTGCCTCGATAATATTTATATTTCATTTGATTAGCGTTAATTTAAAATTTCGGTATTTTACATGAGAGAGTATATTGGTTTGGTGTACATATTCCAAAACATAGTAGAAAATGGCATTGTATATTTTTTCTGGAAGATTATATTCAGAGAAAGTTTGCTTTTAACAATGGGTGCCTAGATAATATTTAGATATTCTTCGATTCACGTAAAATTAGAATTTCTGTATTTTACATGAGAGAGCATATGGAGTTGGTGTATATACTCCAAAACAGAGTAGGAAACTGCATTGTATATTTTTTCTGACAGATTATATTCAGAGCAATTTTGTTTTTAACATTGGGGTGCCTAGATAATATTTAGATTTTTTCAATTCTGGTAAAATTAGAATTTCTGTATTTTACACGAGAGAGCATACTGAGTTCGTGTATATCCTCCAAAACATAGTAGAGTAAGGCATTGTATATTTCTTCTAACAGACTATATTCAGAGCCATTTTATTTTAACTTTCGGGTGAATTGATATTATTTAGATTTTTTTCGATTCTCGTAAAATTAGAATTTGAGTATTTTACATGAGAGAGTATATTGAGTTGGTGTAGATACTCCAATACAGAGTAGAAAAGGGCACTGTATATTTTTTATGACAGATTATAATCAGAGCAATTTTGATTTTAACATTGTGGTGCCTAGATAACATTTAGATTTGTGTCGATTCGCTAAAATATAGAATTTCGGTATTTCACATGAGAGAGCATACTGATTTGGTGTATATACTCCAAAACATAGTAGAAAAAGGCATTGTATATTTTCTCTAATGGACTATATTCAGAGCCATTTTCATTTAGCATTGGGGCACCTAGATATTATTTAGATTATTTTCGATGCACGTAAAATTATAATTTCGGTATTTTACATGAGTGAGCATATTGAGTTGGTTTATATACTCCAAAACAGAGTAGAAAAGGGCATTGTATATTTTTTCTGACAGATTATATTCAGAGAAATTTTGCTTTTAACATTGGGTTGCCTAAATAATATTTAGATTTTTTTCGATTCACTTAAAATTAGAATTTTGGTATTTTACATGAGAGAGCATACTGAGTTGGTGTATATACTCCAAAACAGAGTAGAATAAGGCATTGTATATTTTCTCTAACAGACTATATTCAGAGCCATTTTCTTTTAACTTTTAAGCACCTAGATATTATTTAGATTTTTTTGGATTTGCGTAAAATTAGAATTTCGGTGTTCTACATGAGAGAGCATATTGAGTTGGTGTATATGCTCCATACCAGAGTAGAATATCGCATTGTATATTTTTTCTGACAGATTATATTCAGAGCAATTTTGCTTTTAACATTGGGGTGCCTAGATAATATTTAGATGTTTTTCAATTTGCTTAAATATAGAATTTCTGTATTTTACATGAGATTGCATATGGAGTTGGTGTATATATCCCAAAACAGAGTAGAATAGGTCATTGTATATTTTCTCTGACAGATTATATCCAGAGAAATTTTGTTTTTACCATTGGAGTGCCTAGATAATATTTAGATTTTCTTCGATTTACATAAAATTAGAAATTCGGTATTTTACATGAGAGAGCATACTGAGTTGGTCTACATACTCCAAACACAGTAGAACAAGGCATTGTATATTTTTGCTAACCGACTATATTCAGAGCCATTTTCTTTTAACTTTGGGGCGCCTATATATTATTTATATTTTTTTGATTCACTTATATATAGAATTTCTGTATTTTACATGAGAGAACATATGGAATTGGTGTATATACTACAAAAAAGTGTAAAATAGGTTATTGTATATTTTTTTCTGACAGAGTATATTACGAGCAATTTTGCTTTTAACATTGGGTTGCCTAGATAATATTTAGATTTTTTCGATTCACGTAGAATTAAAATTTCTGTATTTTACATGAGAGAGCATACTGAGTTGATGTATATACTGCAAAACAGAGTAGAATAAGGCATTGTATATTTTTTCTAACAGAATATATTGAGAGCCATTTTCTTTTAACTTTGGGGCGCCTAGATATTATTTAGATTTTTTTTGATTCACGTAAAATTAGAATTTCTGTATTTTACATGAGAGAGCATACTGAGTTGGTGTATATACTGAAAAACAGAGTAGAATTAGGCATTGTATATTTTTTTGACAGATTATATTCAGAGCAAATTTGTTTTTAATATTGGGGTTCCTAGATAATATTTAGATTTTTTCGTTTCGGGTTAGATTAGAATTTCCTTATTTTACATGAGAGAGCATATTGAGTTGTTGTATATACTACAAACCAGAGTAAAAAAGGACATTGTATATTTTTTCTGAGAGATTGTATTCAGAGAAATTTTCCTTTTAACTTTGGGTTGCCTAGATAATACTTAGATTTTTTTCGATTCGCTTAAATATAGAATTTCTGTATTTTACATGAGAGTGCATATGGAGTTGGTGTATATACTCCAAAACAGAGTAGAATAGGGCATTGTATATTTTCTCTGACAGAATATATTGAGAGCAATTTTGTTTTTTACATTGGGGTGCCTAGATAATATTTAGATTTTTTCGATTTGGGTAAAATTAGAAATTTGGTATTTTAAATGAGCGAGCATATTGTGTTGGTGTATATACTACAAAACAGAGTAGAAAAGGGCATTGTATATTTTTTTCTGAAAGATTATATTCAGAGCAATTTTGCTTTTAATATTGTGGTGCCTGTATAATATTTAGTTTTTTTTCAATTCGCATAAATATAGAATTTCTGTATTTTACATGAGACAGCATATGGAGTTGGTGTATATACCCCAAAACAGAGTACAATAGGGCACTGTATATTTTTTCTGAAAGATTATATTCAGAGCAATTTTGTTTTTAACATTGAGGTGCCTAGATAATATTTAGATTTTTTTCGATTTACATAAAATTAGAATTTCTGTATTTTATATGAGAGAGCATAGTGAGTTGGTGTATATTCTCCAAAACAGAGTAGAATAAGGCATTGTATATTTTTTCTAACAGACTATATTCAGAGAAATTTTGCTTTTAACATTTGGGTGCCAAGATAATATTTAGATTATTTTTTTTTATTCACGTAAAATTTGAATTTCGGTATTTTGCATGAGAGATCATATTGAGTTGGTGTATATACTCCAAAACAGAGTAGAATATTGCATTGTATATTTTTTCTGGCAGACTATATTCAGAGCAATTTTGTTATTAACATTGGGGTACCTAGATAATATTTAGATTTTTTTCGGTCCGCTTAAATATAGAATTTCTGTATTTTACTTGAGAGAGCATATTAATGGGGTGTATATACTGCAAAAAAGAGTAGTAAAGGGCATTGTATACTTTTTATGACAGATTACATTAAGAGCAATTTTGTTTTTAACATTGGCGTGACTTCATAATATTTAGATTTTTTCGATTCAGGTAAAATTAGAATTTCTGTATTTTACATGAAAGAGCATATTGAGTTGGTGTATATACTACAAAACAGAGTAGAAAAGGGCATTGTATATTTTTTCTGACAGATTTTATTCAGAGCAATTTTGTTTTTAACATTGGGTTGCCTAGATAATATTTAGATTTTTTTCGATTCACGTAAACTTAGAATTTCTGTATTTTACATGAGAGAGCATACTGAGATGGTGTATATACTCAAAAACAGAGTAGAATAAGGCATTGTATATTTTTTCTGACAGACTATATTCAGAGTCATTTTCTTTTAACTTTGGGGCACCTAGATATTATTTAGATTATTTTGATTCACCTAAAATTAGAATTTCTGTATTTTACATGAGAGAGCATATTGAGTTGGTGTATATACTCCAAAACAAAGTAGAAAAGGGCATTGTATATTTTTTCTGACAGATTATATTAGAGCAATTTTGCTTTTAACATTGGGGTGCCTAGATAATATTTAGATTTTTTTCGATTCGGGTAGAATTAGAATTTCTGTATTTTACATGACAGAGCATAGTGAGTTGGTATTTATACTTCAAAACAGAATAGAAGAGGGCATTGTATATTTTTTCTGACAGATTATATTTAGAGCAATTTTGCTTTTAACATTGCAGTGCCTAGATAATATTAAGATTTTTGCGATTCTGGTAGAATTAGAATTTCTATATTTTACATGAGAGAGCATAAGGGGTTGGTGTACATATTTTGAAACAGAGTAGAATAGGGCATTGTATATTTTTTCTGACAGATTACATTCACAGCAATTTTGTTTTTAACATTGGGGTGCCTAGATAATATTTAGATTTTTTTTGATTCACGTAAAATTAGAATTTCAGTATTTTACATGAGAGAGCATACTCTGTTTGTGTATATACCCCAAAACAGAGAAGAATAAGGCATTCTATATTCTTTCTTACAAACGATATTTAGAACCATTTTCTTTTAGCTTTGGGGCGCCTACATCGTATTTAGATTTTTTTCCATTCGCGTAAAATTAGAATTTCGGTATTTTATAAGAGAGAGCATATTGAGTTGGTGTATATTCTACAAAACAGAGTATAAAAGGGCATTGTATATTTTTTCTGACAGATTATATTCAGAGAAATTTTGCTTTTAACATTGGGGTGCCTAGATAATATTTAGATTTTTTTCGATTCTTTTAAATATATAATTTCTATATTTTACATGAGAGAGCATATGGAGTTGGTGTATATAGTCCAAAACAGAGTAGAAAAAAGCATTGTATATTTTTTCTGACAGATTATATTCAGAGCAATTTTGTTTTTAACATTGGGGTGCCTAAATAATATTTAGATTTTTTTCCATTCGCTTTAATATAGAATTTCTGTATTTTACATCAGATAGCATATGAATTTGGTTTATATACTCCAAAACAGAATATAATAGGGCATTGTATATTTTTTTCTGATATATTTTATTCAGAGCAATTTTGTTTTTTACATGGGATGCCAGGATAATATTTAAATTTTTTCGATTCTGGTAAAGTTAGAATTTTTGTATTTTACATGAGAGAGCATATTGAGTTGGTGTATATAATGCAAAACAGAGTAGAAAAGTGCATTGTGTATTTTCTCTAACAGACTATATTCAGAGCCATTTTCTTTTAACTTTGGGGTGCGTAGATATTATTTAGATGTTTTTCGATTCGCGTAACATTAGAATTTCGGTATTTTACATGAGAGGGCATATTGAGTTGGTGTATGTACACCAAAACAGAGTAGGAAAGGGCATTGTATATTTTTTCTGACAGATTATATTCGGAGCAATTTTGCTTTCAATATTGGATTGCCTATATAATATTTAGATTTTTCTCTATTTGCTTAAATATAGAATTTCTGTTTTTAACCTGAGAGAGCATATTGAGTTGGTGTATATACTCCAAAACAGAGTAGAATAGGGCATTGTATATTTTTTCTGACAGATTATATTCAGAGCAATTTTACTTTTACCTTTGGGGTGCCTAGATAATATTTAGATATTTTTAGATCCACGTAAATTTAGAATTTCTCTATTTTACATGAGAGAGCATAGTGAGTAAGTTTATATACACCAAAAGAAGTAGAATAGGGCATTGTATATTTTTTCTGACAGATTATATTCAGAGAAATTTTGTTTTTAACATTGGGGTGCCTAGATAATATTTAGATATTTTCGATTACGGTAATATTAGAATTTCGGTATTTTACATAAGAGACCATACTGAGTTCGTGTATATACTTTAAAACAGAGAAGAATAAGGCATTGTATATCTTTTCTAACAGACTATATTCAGAGCCATTTTCTTTTAACTTTTGGGCGCCTAGATATTATTTAGATTTTTTTCGATTCACATAAATTTCGAATTTCTTTATTTTACATGAGAGAGCATATTGAGGTGGTGTATATACTACAAAAGAGAGTAGAAAATGGCATTTTATATTTTTTCAGTCAGATTATATTCAGAGCAATATTGCTTTTAACATTGGGTTGCCTAGATAATATTTATATTTTTTCGATTCGGGTAAAATTAGAATTTCGGTATTTTACATGAGAGGGCATATTGAGTTGGTGTATATACTCCAAAACAGAGTAGAATAGGGCATTGTATATTTTGTCAGATTGTATTCAGAGCAATTTTGTTTTTAACATTGGGGTGCCTAGATAATATTTAGATGTTTTCGATTCGGGTAAAATTAGAATTTCGGAATTTTACATGAGAGAGCATACTGAGTTGGTGTATATACTCCAAAACAGATTAGAATAAGGCATTGTGTATTTTCTCTAACATACTATATTCAGAGCCGTTTTCTTTAAACTTTGGGGCGCCTATATATTATTTAGAGTTTTTCGATTCGGGTAAAATTAGAATTTCGTTATTTTACAAGAGAGAGCTTACTGAGTTGTTGTATATACTCCAAAACAGAGTAGAATAAGGCATTGTATATTTTTTCTAACTGACTATATTCAGAGCCATTTTCTTTAAACTTTGGGGCGCCTAGATATCATTTAGATTTTTCTCGATTCGCGTAAAATTAGAATTTTGGTATTTTAAAAGACAGAGCATATTGATTTGGTTTATATACTCCAAAACAAAGTGGAAAAGGGAATTTTATATTTTGTTTGACATATTATATTCGGAGCAATTTTGCTTTCAACATTGGATTGCCTAGATAATACTTAGATATTTCTCCATTCGCTTAAATATAGAATTTCTGTTTTTTACATGAGAGAGCATATGGAGTTGGTGTATATACTGCAAAACAGAGTAGAATAGGTCATTGTAAATTTTTTCTGACAGATTATATTCATAGCAGTTTTGTTTTTAACATTGGGGTGGCTTGATAATATTTAGATTTTTTCGATTCGGGTTAAATTAGAATTTTTCTATTTTGCATGAAAGGGCATATTGAGTTGGTTTATATATTACAAAACAGACTAGAAAAGGGGATTGTATATTTTCTCTGACAGATTATACCCAGAACAATATCGTTTTCAACATTGGGGTGCCTAGATAATATTTAGATTTTTTTCGATTCGCTTAAATATAGAATTTTTGTATTTTACGTGAGAGAATATATGGAGTTGGTGTATATACGCAAAAACCGATTAGAGTAGGGCATTGTATATTTTTTCTGACAGATTATATTCAGAGCAATTTTGTTTTTAACATTGGGGTGCCTAGATTATATTCAGATTTTTTTCAATTCACTAAATATAGAATTTCTGTATTTTACATTAGTGAGCATATGAAGTTGGTTTACATACTCCAAAACAGAGTAGAATAGGGCATTGTATATTTTTTCTGACAGATTATATTCAGAGCAATTTTGTTTTCAACATTGGGGTGCCTAGATAATATTTAGATTTTTTCGATTACGGTAATATTATAATTTCAGTCTTTTACATAAGAGACCATACTGAGTTGGTGTATATACTTTAAAACAGAGAAGAATAAGGCATTGTATATTTTTTCTAACAGAATATATTCAGAGCCATTATCTTTTAACTTTTGGGCGCCTAGATATCATTTAGATTTTTTTTGATTCACGTAATTCCAAATTTCTGTATTTTACATGAGAGAGCATATTGAGGTCTTGTATATACTACAAAAAGAGTAGAAAAGGGCATTTTATATTTTTTCTGTCAGATTACATGCAGAGCAATATTGCTTTTAACATTGGATTGCCTAGATAATATTTAGATTTTTTTGATTCGAGAAAAATTAGAATTTCTGTATTTTACATTTGAGAGCATATTGAGTTGGTGTATATACTCCAAGACAGAGTAGAATAGGTCATTGTATATTTTTTCTGACAGATTATATTCAGAGCAGTTTTGTTTTTAACAATTGGGGTGCCTAGATTATATTTAGATTTTTTTCGATTTGCTAAATATAGAATTTCTGTATTTTCCATGAGAGAGCATATGAAGTTGGTGTATATACTCCAAAACAGAGTAGAATAGGGCATTGTATATTTTTTCTGACAGATTATATTCAGAGAAATTTTGTTTTTAACATTGGGGTGCCTAGATAATATTTAGATTTTTTCGATTACGGTAATATTATAATTTCGGTATTTTACATAAGAGACCATACTGAGTTGGTGTATATACTTTAAAACAGAGAAAAATAAGGCATTGTATATTATTTCTAACAGACTATATTCAGAGCCATTTTCTTTTAAGTTTTGGGCGCCTAGATATTATTTAAATTTTTTTCAATTCATGTAATTTCGAATTTCTGTATTTTACGTGAGAGAGCATATTGAGGTCTTGTATATACTAAAAAAGAGAGTAGAAAATGGCATATTATATTTTTTCTGTCAGATTATATTAAGAGCAATATTGCTTTTAACATTGGATTGCCTATATTATATTTAGATTTTTCTCTATTTGCTTAAATATACAATTCCTCTTTTTTACATGAGAGAGCATATGGAGTTGGTGTATATACTCCATAAAAGAGTAGAATAGGGCATTGTATATTTTTTCTGACAGATTATATTCAGAGAAATTTTGCTTTTAACTTTGGTCTGCCTAGATAATATTTAGATTTTTTTAGATTAACGTAAATTCGAATTTCTGTATTTTACGTGAGAGAGCATATTGAGGTCTTGTATATACTACAAAAGAGAGTAGAAAATGGCATATTATATTTTTTCTGTCAGATTATATTAAGAGCAATATTGCTTTTAACATTGGATTGACTAGAAAATAGTTAGATTTTTTCGATTCGGGTAAAATTAGAATTTCTGTATTTTACATGAGAGAGCATAGTGAGTTGGTGTATATACTACAAAACGGAGTAGAATAAGGCGTTGTATATTTTCTCTAACAGACTATATTCATAGCCATATTCTTTTAACTTTTTCGAGCCTAGATATTATTTAGATTTTTTTCGATTCACCTAAAATTAGAATTTCTTTATTTTACATGAGAGAGCATATTGTTTGGTGTATATACTACAAAACAGAGTAGAATAGGGCATTGTATATTTTTTCTGACAAATGATATTCGGAGTAATTTCGCTTTTAACAATAGGGTGCCTACATAATATTTCGATTTTTTTCGGTTCACATAAATTTAGAATTCTGGTATTTTACATGAGAGAGCATATTGAGTTGGTGTGTATACTCAAAAACAGAGTAGAATAAGGCATTGTATATTTTTTCTAACAGACTATATTCAGAGCCATTTTCTTATAACTTTGGAGCACATAGATATTATTTAGATTTTTTTTGATTCGCGTAATATTAGAATTTCGGTATTTTACATGAGGGAGCATATTGATTTGGTGTATATACTCCAAAACAGAGTAGAAAAAAGCATTGTATATTTTTTCTGACAGATTATATTCAGAGCAATTTTGCTTTTAACATGCGGGTGCCTAGATAATATTTATAATTTTTTCGATTCGTTTAAATACAGAATTTTTGTATTTTACATGAGAGAGCACGTTGAGTTGGTGCATATACACAAAAACAGAGTAGAATAGGGCATTGTATATTATTTCTGACAGTTTATATTCAGAGCAATTTTGTTTTTAACATTGGGTTGCGTAGATAATATTTACATTTTTTTTGATTCACGTAAAATTAGAATTTCGGTATTTTTACATGAGAGAGCATACTGAGTTGTTGTATATACTCCAAAACAGAGTTGAATAGGGCATTGTATATATTTTTTAACAGATTATATTGAGACCCATTTTGATTTGAAGATTGGGTTGCCTAGATAATATTTAGATTTTTTCGATTTGGGTAAAATTATTATTTCTGCATTTTACATGAGAGCATACTGAGTTGGTGTATATACTCTAAAACAGAGTAGAACAAGGCATTTTATATTTTTTCTAAAAGACTGAATTCAGAGCCATCTTCTTGTAACTTTGGGGCGCCTAGAAATTATTTAGATTTTTTACGATTCGCATAAAATTAGAATTTTGTATTTTAACGTAGAGAGCATACTGCGTTGGTGTATATACACCAAAACAGAGTAGAATAGGGCATTGTATATTTTTTCTGACAGATTATCTTCAGAGCAATTTTGTTTTTAACATTGGGGTGCCTAGATAATATTTAGATATTTTCGATTCTGGTAAAATTAGAATTTATGTATTTCACATGAGAGAGCATATGGAGTTGGTGTATATACTCCAAAAAGATTAGAATAGGGCATTGTATATTTTTTCTGACAGATCATTTCAGAGCAATTTTATTTTTAACATTGCGTTGCCTATACAATATTTAAATTTTTTCGATTTGGGTAAAATTAGAATTTCTGTATTTTACATGAAAGAGCATACTGAGTTGGTGTATACACTCCAAAGCAGAGTAGAATAAGGCATTGTATATTTTCTCTAACACACTATATTCAGAGCCATTTTCTTTTAACTTTGGGGCGCCTAGATATTATTTAGAATTTTTTGATTCGTGTAAAACCAGAATTTCGGTATTTTACAGAAGATAGCATATTACCTTGATTTATATACTACAAAACAGAGTCGAAAAAGGCATTGTATATTTCTTCTGACAGATTATATTCAGACCAATTTTGCTTTTAATATTGGGGTGCCTAGATAATTTTTAGATTTTTTTCGATTCGATTAAATATAGAATTGCTGTATTTTACATGAGAGAGCAAATGGAGTTGGTGTATATACTCCAAAACAGAGTAGAATAGGGCATTCTATATTTTTTCTGACAGATTATATTCAATGCAATTTTGTTTTTCACATAGGGGTGCCTAGATTATATTTAGATTTTTTCGATTCAGGTAAAATTAGAATTTCTGTATTTTACATGAGAGAGCATATTGAGTTGATGTATATACTCCAAAACAGAGTAGAATAGGGTATTGTATATTGTTTCTGACAGATTACCTTCAAAGCAATTTTGTTTTTAACATTGGGGTGCCAGATAATATTTAGATTTTTTCGTTTTGGGTAAAATTATAATTTCTGCATTTTACATATGAGCATACTGGGTTGGTGTATATACTCCAAAACAGAGTAGAACAAGGCATTGTATATTTTCTTTAAAAGACTAGATTCAGAGCCATTTTCTTGTAACTTTTTTGCACCTAGACATTATTTAGATTTTTTTCGTTTCTCTTAAATATATAATTTCTATATTTTACATGAGAGAGCATATGGATTTGGTGTATATACTCCAAAACAGAGTAAAAATAGCATTGTTTATTTTTTCTGACAGATTTTATTCAGAGCAATTTTGCTTTTAACATTGGGGTGCCTAAATAATATTTAGATTTTTTTCGATTCGCTTAAATAGAGAATTTCTGTATTTTACATGAGAGAGCGTACGGAGTTGGTGTATATACTCCAAAACAGAATAGAATAAGGCATTGTATATTTTTTCTAACACATTATATTCAGAGCCATTTTCTTTTAACTTTGGGGTGCCTAGATATTATTTAGATTGTTTTTGATTCGCCTAAATATAGAATTTTTGTATTTTACATGAGAGAGCATATGGAGTTGGTGTATATACTACAAAACAGAGTAGAAAAGGGCATTGTATTTTTTTTATGACAGATTATATTTATAGCAATTTTGCTTTTAACATTGGGTTGCCTAGATAATATATCGATTTTTTTCGATTTGCTTAAATATATTATTCCTGTATTTTACATGAGAGAGCATACGGAGTTGGTGTATATACACCAAAACAGAGTAGAATAAGGCATTGTATTTTTTTCCTAAGAGACTATATTCCGAGCCATTTTTCTTTAACTTTCCGGCGCCTAGATATTATTTAGATTTATTTCGATTCCCGTAAATTTAGAATTTCGGTATTTTACATGAGAGAGCATATTTAGTTGGTGTATATACTCCAAAACAGAGTAGAAAATGGCATTATATATTTTTTCTGACAGATTTTCTTCGGAGCAATTTTGCTTTTAACATTGGGGTGCCTAGATAATATTTAGATTTTTTTTGATTCGCTTTAATATAGAATTACTGTATTTTACATTAGAGAGCATATGGAGTTCGTGTATATTCTTTGAAACAGAGTAGAAAAGGGCATTGTATATTTTTTGTGACAGATTATATTCAGAGCAACTTTGCTTGTAATATTATGACGCCTAGATAATATTTAGATTTTTTCCGATTTGCTTAAATATAGAATTTCTGTATTTTACATGAGAGAGAATACTGAGTTGGTGTATATACTCCAAAACAGAGTAGAATAAGGCATTGTATATTTTTTTAACAGACTATATTCACAGCCCTTTTCTTTTAACTTTAGGGCTCCTAGATATTATTTAGATTTTTTTCGATAGACGTAAATTAGAATGTCGGTATTTTACATGAGAGAGCATATTGAGTTGGTATATATACTCCAAAACAGTGTAGAAAAGCACATTGTATATTTATTCTGACAGATTATATTCAGAGCAGTTTCTTTTTAACATTAAAGTGCCTATATAATATTTAGATTTTTTTTCGATTCGCTGAAATATAGAATTGCTGTATTTTAAATGAGACAGCGTATGGAGTTGGTGTATGTACTCCAAAACAGAGTAGAATAGGGCATTGTATATTTTTTCTGACTGATAATATTCAGAGCAAATTTGTTTTTAACATTGCGGTGCCTAGATTATATTTAGATTTTTTCGATTGGGGTAAAATTAGAATTTCTGTATTTTACATGACAGAGCATACTGAGTTGGTGTATATTCTCCAAAACAGAGTAGAATAAGGCATTGTACATTTTTTGTAACAGCCTATATACACAGCCATTTTCTTTTAACTTGGGGCGCCTAGATAATATTTAGATTTTTTTCGATTCACTTAAATATAGAATTTCTGTATGTTACAAGAGAGAGCAGACTGCATTGGTGTATATACTCCAAGGCAGAGTAGTATAAGACATTGAATATTTTTTCTAACAGACAATATTCAGAGCCATTTTCTTTTAACTTTTTGCAGCCTAGATATTATTTAGATTTTTTTCGATTTGCGTAAAATTAGAATTTCTGCGTTTTATATGAGACAGCATATTGTGTTTTATTATATACTGCAAAACAGTGTAGAAAAAAACATTGTATATTTTTTCTGACAGATTATATTCAGAGCAATTTTGCTTTAAACATTGGGGTGCCTAAATAATATTTAGAATTTTTTCGATTCACCTAAAATTATAATTTCAGTATTTTATAGGAGACAGCAAACTGAATTGGTGTATATACTCGAAAACCGAGTAGAATAAGGCATTGTATATTTTTTTGACAGATTATATTTAGAGCAATTTTTTTTTTAACATTGGGGTGCCTAGATTATATTTAGATTATTTCGATTCGGGTAAAATTAGAATTTCTGTATTTTACAGGAGAGAGCATATTGAGTTGGTGTATATACTCCAAAACGGAGTAGAATAAAGCATTGTATATTTTCTATGACAGAGTATATTCATAGCCATATTCTTTTAACTTTGGCGTGCCTAGATATTATGTAGATTTTTTTCAATTCACGTAAAATTTGATTTTCTGTATTTTATATGAGAGAGCATATTGAGTTGGTTTGAATACTCCAAAACAAAGTAGCAAAGGGCATTGTATATTTTTTCTGACAGATTATATTTATAGCAATTTTGTTTTTACCATTGGGGTGCCTAGATAATCTTTAGATTTTTTTTGATTCGGGTAAAATTAGAATTTCTATATTTTACATGAGAGAGCATATGGAGTTGGTGTATATACTCCAAAACAGAGTAGAATAATGCATTGTATATTTTTTTGACAGATTATATTCAGAGCAATTTTGCTTTTAACATTGGGGTGCCTAGATAATATTTAGATTTTTTCTATTTTTTTAAATATAGAATTTTTGTATTTTACATGAGAGAGCATATTTATTTGGTGTATATACTCCAAAACAGAGTAGAATAGGGTATTGTATGTTTTTTCTGACAGATTACCTTCAAAGCAATTTTGTTTTTAACATTGGGGTGCCTAGATAATATTTAGATTTTTTCGATTTGGGTAAAATTATAATTTCTGCATTTTACATATGAGCATACTGAGTTGGTGTATATACTCCAAAACAGAGTAGAACAAGGCGTTGTATATTTTTTCTAAAAGACTAGATTCAGAGCCATTTTCTTGTAACTTTGGGGCGCCTAGACATTATTTAGATTTTTTTCGATTCGCGTCAAATTAGAATTTCGGTATTTTAACTGAGAGAGCATACTGATTTGGTGTATATACTCCAAAACAGAGTAGAAAAGGGCATTGTATATTTTTTCTGAGAGATTATATTCAGAGTAATTTTGCTTTTAACATTGGGGTGCCTAGATAATATTTAGATTTTTTCGATTCGGGTAAGTCAGAATTTCGGTATTTTACATGAGAGAGCATACTGAGTTGGTTTATATACTCCAAAATAGAATAGAATTAAGCATTCTATATTTTTTCTAACTGACTATATTCAGAGCCATTTTCTTTTAACTTTGGGGTGTCTAGATATTATTTAGATTTATTTCGATTCTTGTAAAATTAGAATTTCTGTATTTTACATGAAACAGCATATTGAGTTGGTGTATATACTCTAAAAGAGTAGAAAAGGGCATTGTATATTTTTTCTGACAGATTATATTCAGCGCAATTTTGTTTTTAACATTGGGGTGCCTAGATAATATTTAGATTTTTTTCGATTCTCTTAAATATATAATTTCTATATTTTACCTGAGAGAGCATATGGATTTGGTGTATATACTCCAAAACAGAGTAGAAAAGAGCATTGTATATTTTTTCTGACAGATTTTTTCGGAGCAATTTTGCTTTTAACATTGGGGTGCCTAGATAATATTTAGAATTTTTTCGATTCGCTTTAATATAGAATTACTGTTTTTTACATTAGAGAGCATATGGAGTTCGTGTATATTCTCCAAAACAGAGTAGAAAATACCATTGTATATTTTTTCTGATAGATTATATTCAGAGCAATTTTGCTTGTAATATTAAGACGCCTAGATACTATTTAGACTTTTTCCAATTCGCTTAAATATAGAATTACGGTATTTTACATGAGAGAGCATACTGAGTTGGTTTATATACTCCAAAACAGAGTAGAATACGGCATTGTATATTTTTTTAACAGACTATATTCAGAGCCCTTTTCTTTTAACTTTAGGGCTCCTAGATATTATTTAGATTTTTTTCGATAGACGTAAATTAGAATGTCGATATTTTACATGAGAGAGCATCTTGAGTTGGTATATATACTCCAAAACAGAGTAGAGAAGTGCATTGTATATTTATTCTGACAGATTATATTCAGAGCAGTTTTGTTTTTAACATTAAGGTGCCTAGATAATATTTACATTTTTTTCGATTCGCTTAAATATAGAATTTCTGTATTTTAAATGAGAGAGCATATGGAGTTGGTGTATGTACTCCAAAACAGAGTAGAATAGGGCATTGCATATTTTTTCTGACTGATAATATTCAGAGCAATTTTGTTTTTAACATGGCGGTGCCTAGATAATATTCAGAATTTTTCGATTCGGGTAAAATTAGAATTTCTGTATTTTACATGACAGAGCATACTGAGTTGGTGTATATTCTCCAAAACAGAGTAGAATAAGGCATTGTATATTTTTTGTAACAGCCTATATTCACAGCCATTTTCTTTTAACTTTTAGGCGCCTAGATAATATTTAGATTTATTTCGATTCACTTAAATATAGAATTTCTGTATTTTACATGAGAGAGCATATGGAGTTGGTAAATATACTCCAAAAAAGAGTAGAATAGGGCATTGTATTTTTTTTCTGACAGATTATATTCAGAGCACTTTTGTTTTTAACATTAAGGTGCCTAGATAATATTTACATTTTTTTCGATTCGCTTAAATATAGAATTTCTGTATTTTAAATGAGAGAGCATATGGAGTTGGTGTATGTACTCCAAAACAGAGTAGAATAGGGCATTGTATATTTTTTCTGACTGATAATATTCAGAGCAATTTTGTTTTTAACAATGGCGGTGCCTAGATAATATTCAGATTTTTTCGATTCGGGTAAAATTAGAATTTCTGTATTTTACATGACAGAGCATACTGAGTTGGTGTATATTCTCCAAAACAGAGTAGAATAAGGCATTGTATATTTTTTGTAACAGCCTATATTCACAGCCATTTTCTTTTAACTTTGAGGCGCCTAGATAATATTTAGATTTATTTCGATTCACTTAAATATAGAATTTCTGTATTTTACATGAGAGAGCATATGGAGTTGGTAAATAGTCTCCAAAAAAGAGTAGAATAGGGCATTGTATTTTTTTTTCTGACAGATTATATTCAGAGCAATTTTGTTTTTGACATTGGGGTACCTTGATAATATTTATATTTTTTCGATACGGGTTAAATTAGAAATTCTGTATTTTACATGAGAGAGTATACTGAGGTAAGCTCCATGAACAAACTCCCTATTTCCAGATGTGTCCTGACTCCCAGAACAGTGCCAGGTATGACTTTTTCACTCAGAAAAATGGGCTAAAAAAAGCAACTGGAACCTAAAGGCAGCATCGCACACCCAAGGGCCCCCCCCAAGAGCACCCCAGTCCTGCCTCCCGTTCTCCCAGAAGTACTTCATGGTGGAAAGGATTAAAAGTCACCTAAGTTACTCATAATAATACGTATCTCTTTTGCTCAAAATTTTCAGGAACGTTTATTTGCAAAGATCATGGAGGGGTGGAAGAATGATTTACCTATTCAATAAAGCCTCCCTGAGGGCAGGCTTACGCCAGGATCGTGCTCGATGCTATGGTAACTAACTGGTTAGTTAAGAGGGAAGTGGCAGCTTTTCCTACTCACCTACCCAGAGGCCAGAACCTGGCCATTGCACACCAGCCTGGGAGAGACAGCCTGCACCTGTTCCCCGCGAGACTAAAATGAGGGCAGGAACGGCTGTTTTGTTCAATTTATTGCTCTCCCATGCCCCCTCCCCAATCCCCTGGCTTCTAGAACTGCCTCTTACTCCTACCAAGCACCCAGACTCTGTAGAATGAACTCAGCACCATGGTCTGATATGAGCTACACAGAAACAATCGCCTCATCTGGCTTCCTCCTCCTGCAATCTCCCTGCCCCACATTGAGGGTTTGGCTATCCCATAAGCCACGTAGGCCCTTGAACACAGGTAATCCAAGACCCTGTAAGCTCTCATCTGCCTCCACTGTCCCTGGGCCACAGAGATCTGCCCGGGCCACGGAATTAGGGCCCGTGTCTCACTTCTGCACAGGATGTCTATGTAGGTGGTGCTGTTAGGACGCAATATATGAGGTACCTACAGTGCTTTCTGCTCAAGTGGCCCCACCAAGAGCCCTGCTGTTTCAGAAAGAACCAAACAACTGGTTGAATATCAGCCGTTTGATGTGATTCAACCTGAAACCAATGTTCTAAAATAATTCACAAAAAAAAAGAGAAAAAAAAAAAAAAGAGAGTATACTGAGTTGGTGTATATACTCCAAAACAGTGTAGAATAAGGCATTGTATATTTTCTCTAACAGAGTATATTCAGAGCCATTTTCTTTTAAATTTGGGGCGCCTAGATATTATTTAGACTTTTTTCGATTTGCGTAAAATTAGAATTTCTGTATTTTACATGAGAAAGCATATTGAGTTGGTGTATATACTCCAAAACAGAGTAGAAAAAAGCATTGTATATTTTTTCTGACAGATTATATTCACAGCAATTCTGCTTTTAACATGGGGGACCCTAGATAATATTTAGATTTTTTTCGATTCGCTTAAATATATAATTTCTGTATTTTACATGAGAGAGCTTACAGAGTTGGTGTATATACACCAAAACAGAGTAGAATAAGGCATTGTATATTTTTCCTAACAGACTATATTCTGAGCCATTTTCCTTTAACTTTCGGGCGCCTAGATATTATTTAGATTTTTTTCGATTCCCGTAAAATTAGAATTTCGGTATTTTACATGAGAGAGCATATTTAGTTGGTATATATACTCCAAAACAGAGTAGGAAAGCGCATTATATATTTTTTCTGACAGATTTTCTTCGGAGCAATTTTGCTTTTAACATTTGGGTACCTTGATAATACTTAGATTTCTTTCGATTCGCCTAAAATTAGAATTTCGGTATTTTACATAGGAGAGCATATGGAGTTGGTGTATATAATCAAAAACAGAGTAGAATAAGGCATTGTATATTTTTTCTGACAGATTGTATTCAGAGAAATTTTGCTTTTAACATTGAGGTGCCTAGATAATATTTAGATTTTTTTCGATTGGCTTAAATGTAGAATTTCTGTATTTTACATGAGAAAGCATATGGAGTTGGTGTATATACTCAAAAACATAGTAGAATAGGGCATTGTATAGTTTTTCTGACGGATTATATTCAGAGCAATATTGTTTTTAACATTGGGGTGCGTAGATAATATTTAGATTTTCTTTTGATTCGTGTAAAATTAGAATTTCGGTATTTTACATAAGAGAGCATACTGAGTTGGTCTATATACTCTAAAACAGAGTACAATAAAGAATTGTATATTTTTTCTGATTATATTAAGAGCAATTTTGTTTTTAACATTGGTGTGCTCTTAAGATTATATTAAGAGCAATTTTGTTTTTAACATTGGCGTGCCTACATAATATTTAGATTCTTTCAATTCGGGTAAAATTAGAGTTTCTGTATTTTACAATAAAGAGCATATTGAGTTGGTTTATATAATACAAAACAGAGTAGAAAATGGCATTTTGTATTTTCTCTGACAGATTATATTCAGAGAAATTTTGTTTTAACATGGGGTGCCTAGATAATATTTAGATTTTTTTTCAATTCTCTTAAATATAGAATTTCTGTGTTTTACATGAAAGAGCATATGGAGTTGATGTATATTCTCCAAAACAGAGTAGAATAGGGCATTTTATATTTTTTCTCACAGACTGTATTCAGAGCAATTTTGTTTTAAACATTGGGGTGCCTACATAATATTTTGATTTTTTCGATTCGAGTAAAATTAGAATTTTTGTATTTAACATGAGAGAGCATATTGAATTGGTGTATATACTAAAAACAGTGTAGAAAACGGCATTGTATATTTTTTCTGACAGATTATATTCAGAGCAATTTTGCTTTTAACATTCGGGTGCCTAGATAATATTTAAATTTTTTTCGATTCGCTTAAATATAGAATTTCTGTATTTTACATGAGAGAGCATATGGAGTTGGTGTATATACTCGAAAACAGAGTAGAATAGGGCTTTATATAATTTTTCGGACCGATTATATTCAGAGCAATTTTGTTTTAAACATTAGAGTGCCTAGATAATATTTAGATTATTTTCGATTCACGTAAAATTAGAATTTCGCTATTTCACATGGGAGAGCATACTGAGTTGGTGTATATACTCCAAAACAGAGTAGAATAGGGTATTTTGTATTCTTTCTGACAGATTATATTCAGAGCAATTTTGTTTTTAACATTGGCGTGCCTTCATAATATTTAGATTTTTTCGATTCAGGTAAAATTAATATTTCTGTATTTTACGTGAAAGAGCATATTGTGTTGGTGTATATACTACAAAACAGAGTAGAAAATGGCATTGTGTATTTTTTCTGACAGATTATATTCAGAGCAATTTTGCTTTTAACATTGGGGTGCCTAGATAATAATTAGATATTTTTCGATTCGCTTAAATATAGAATTTCTGTATTTTAGATGAAAGAGCATATTGAGTTGGTATATATAATACAAAACATAGTAGAATAGGGCATTGTATATTTTTTCTGACAGATTATATTCAGAGAAATTTTGTTTTTAACATTGGGTTGACTAAATAATATTTAGATTTTTCCGATTCGGGTAGAATTAGAATTTCTGTATTTTACATGACAGAGCATATTGTGTTGGTGTATATACTACAAAACAGAGTAGAAAAGGGCATTGTATATTTTTTCTGACATATTATATTCAGAGCAATTTTTCTTTTAACATTGGGGTGCCTAGATAATATTTAGATTTTTCTCGATTTGCGTAAAATTAGAATTTCTGTATTTTACATGAGAGAGCATATGGAGTTGGTGTATATACTACAAAACAGAGTAGAAAAGGGCATTGTACATTTTTTCTGACAGATTTTATTCAGAGAAATTTTGTTTTTAACATTGCGGTGCCTAGATAATATTTAGAAGTTTATCGATTCACTTAAAATTAGAATTTCGGTATTTTACATGAGAGAGCATACTGAGTTGTTGTATATACTCCAAAACCGAGAAGAATAGGGCATTTTATAATTATTGTGACAGATTATATTCAGAGCAATTCTGTTTTAACATTGGGTTGCCTAGATAATATTTAGATTATTTCGATTCGGGTAAAATTAGAATTTTATATTTTACATGAGAGAACATCCTGAGTTGCGGTATATACTCCAAAACAGATTAGAATAAGGCATTGTATATTTTTTCTAACAGTCTATATTCAGAGACATTTTCTTTTAACTTTGGGGCGCCTAGATATTATTTAGATCTTTTTTGATTCGCCTAAAATTAGACTTTCGGTATTTTACATGAGACAGCATATTGAGTTGGTGTATATACTTCAAAACAGAGTAGAAAAGGGCATTGTATATTTTTTCTGACAGATTATATTCAGAGCAATTTTGCTTTAACATTCGGGTGCCTAGATAATATTTAGATTTTTTTAGATTCGCTTAAGTATCGAATTTCTGTATTTTACATGAGAGTGCATATGAAGTTTGTGTATATACTTTAAAACAGAGTAGAATAGGGCATTGTATATTTTATCTGACAGATTATATTCAGAGCAATTATGTTTTTTACATTGGGGTGCCTAGATAATATTTAGATTATTTTTGATTCACGTAAATTTAGAATTTCTGTATTTTACATGAGAGAGCACACTGAGTTGGTGTATGTACTTCAAAAAAGAGTAGAATAAGGCGATGTATTTTTTTTCTAACAGACTATATTCAGAGCCATTTTCTTTTATCTTTGGGGCGTCTAGAATTTGTTTAGATTTTTTTCGATTGGTGTAAATTTGAATTTCTGTATTTTACGTTGAGTGAGCATATTGAGTTGGTGTATATACTACAAAACAGAGTAGAAAAGGGCATTGTATATTTTTTCTGACAGATTTTATTCAGAGAAATTTTATTTTTAACATTGGGGTGCCTAAATAATATTTAGATTTTCTTTGATTCACGGAAAATTAGAATTTCTGTATTTTACATTACAGAGCATATTGAGTTGGTGTTTATACTACAAAACAGAATAGAAGAGGGCATTGTATATTTTTTCTGACAGATTATATTCAGAGCAATTTTGCTTTTAACATTGCAGTGCCTAGATAATATTTGGATTTGTTCGGTTCGGGTAAATTTAGAATTTCTGTATTTTACATGAGAGAGCATATTGAGTTGGTGTATATACTACGAGACAGAGTAGAAAAGGGCATTGTATATTTTTTCTGACAGATAATATTCTGAGCAATTTTGCTTTTAACATTGGGGTGCCTAGATAATATTTATATTTTTTCGATTCACGTAAAATTAGAATTTCTGTATTTTACATGAGAGAGCATACTGAGTTGGTGTATATACTACAAAAGAGAGTAGAATAAGGCATTGTATATTTTTTCTAACACACTATATTCAGAGCCATTTTCTTTTAACTTTGGGGCGCCTAGCTATTATTTAGATTATTTTTGATTCACCTAAAATTAGAATTTCGGTATTTTACATGACAGAGCATATTGAGTTAATGTATATACTCCAAAACAAAGTAGAAAAGGGCATTGTATATTTTTTATGACAAATTATATTCAGAGCAATTTTTCTTTTAACATTGGGGTGCCTAGATAATATTTAGATTTTTTCCGATTTGCTTAAATATAGAATTTATGTATTTTTCATGAGAGAGCATATGGAGTTGGTGTATATACTCCAAAACAGAGTAGAATGGGGCATTGTATATTTTTTCTGACAGATTATATTCAGAGCGACTTTGTTTTTAACTTTTGGGTGCCTAGATAATATTTAGATTTTTTTCGACTCGCATAAATATAGAATTTCTGTATTTTAAATGAGAGAGAATGTGTAGTTGGTGTATATACTCCAAAGCAGAGTAGTATAGGGCATTGTATATTTTTTCTGACATATTATATTCAGAGCAATTTTTTCTAACACTGTGGTGCCTAGATATTATTTAGATTTTTTGATTCACGTAAAATTATAATTTCTGTATTTTATATGACAGTGCACCTCTGATGTTGTATATACTCCCAAACAGAGTAGAATAAGGCATTGTATATTTTTTGTAACAGACTATATTCACAGCCATTTTCTTTTAACTTTGGGGCACGTAGATATTTTTTAGATGTTTTCCGAATCACGTATAATTATAATTTCTGTATTTTACATGAGAGAGCATATTGAGTTGGTGTATATACTACAAAACCGAGTAGAAATGGGCATTGTATATTTTTTCTGACAGATTATATTCCGAGCAATTTCGCTTTGAAAATTGGGGTGCCTAGATAATATTTAGATTTTTTTTGATTCACGTAAAATAAGAATTGCTGTATTTTACATAAGAGAGCATACTGAGTTGGTGTATATACTCCAAAACATAGTAGAATTAGGCATTGTATATTTTTTCTAACAGACTATATTCAGAGCCAATTTCATTTAAATTTGGGGCACCTAGATATTATTTAGATATTTTTCGATTCGTGTAAAATTAGAATTTCTGTATTTTACGTGAGACAGCATATGGAGTTGGTGTATATACTCCAAAATAGAGTACAATAGGGCATTGTATATTTTCTCTCACAAATTATATTCAGAGCAATTTTTTTTAACACTGGGGTGCCTAGATAATATTTAGATTTTTTTCGATTTGGGGAAAATTAGAATTTCGGTATTTTACATTAGAGAGCATCCTGAGTTGGTGTATATACTCAAAAACAGAGTAGAATAAGGCATTGTATATTTTTTCTAACAGAGTATATTCAGAGCCATTTTCTTTTAACATTGGGGCACCTAGCTATTATTTAGATTTTTTTGGATTCGCGTAAAATTAGAATTTCGGTATTCTACATGACAGAGCATATGGAGTTGGTGAATATACTCCAAAACAGAGTAGAATAGGGCATTGTATATTTTTTCTGACACATTATATTCAGAGCAATTTTTTTTTAACATTGAAGTGCGTAGATAATATTTAGATTTTTTCGATTCGGGTAGAATTAGAATTTCTGTATTTTACATGAGAGAGCATACTGAGTTGGTGTATATACTCCAAATAAAATTAGAATAAGGCATTGTAAATTTTATATAACAGACTATATTCAGAGTTATTTTCTTTTAACTTTGGGGCGTCTAGATATATATAGATTTTCTTCGATTCGCTTAAATATAGAATTTCTGTATTTTACATGAGAGAGCATATGGAGTTCGTGTATATACTCCAAAACAGAGTACAATAGCGCATTGTATATTTTTTCTGACCGATTATATTCAGAGCGATTTTGCTTTTTACTTTGGGGTGACTACATAATATTTACATTTTTTTCGATTCGTTTCAATATAGTATTTCTGTATTTTACATGAGAGAGCATGTGGAGTTGGTGTATATACTCCAAAACAGAGTAGAATTGGGCATTGTATATTTTTTCTGACAGATTATATTCGGAGCAATTTTTTTTAACACTGAGGGCCTAAATAATATTTAGATATTTTCGATACCAGTAAAATTAAAATTTCTGAATTTTATAGGAGAGTGCACCATGAGATGGTGTATGTACTCCAAAACAGAGTAGAATAAGGCATTCTATATTTTTTCTAACAGACTATACTCAGAGCCAATTTCTTTTAACTTTGGGGTGCCTAGATATGATTTAGTTTTTTTTCGATTCGTGTAAAATTAGAATTTCGGTATTTTACATGAGACAGCATATTGAGTTTGTGTATAAACTCCAAAAAAGAGTAGAAAAGGGCATTATATATTTTTTCTGACAGAGTATATTTAGAGCAATTTTACTATTATCATTTTGGTGCCTAGATAATATTTAGATTTTTTTGGATTCACGTAAAATTAGGATTTCAATATTTTACATGAGAGAGCATACTGAGTTGCTGTATATACTCCAAAACAGAGTAGAATAGGGCATTGTATATTTTTTCTGACGGATTATATTCGGAGCAATTTTGCTTTGAACATTGGTGTGCCTAGATATTATTTAGATTTTTTTCGATTCACGTAAAATTAGAATTTGGGTATTTTACATGAGAGAGCATAATGAGTTTGTGTATATACTACAGAAAAGCGTAGAAAAGGGCATTGTATATTTTTTCTGACCGATTATATTTACAGCAACTTTGCTTTTAACATTGGGGTGCCTAGAGAATATTTAGATTTTTTCGATTCACCTAAAATTAGAATTTCGGTATTTTACATGAGAGAGCATACTGAGTTGGTGTATTTACTCCAAAACAGAGTAGAATAAGGCATTGTATATTTTTTTAACAGACTATATTCAGAGGCATTTTCTTTTTACTTAGGAGCGCCTAGATATTATTTAGATTTTTTTTGATTCGCTGAAATATAGAATTTCTGTATTTTATATGAGAGAGCAGGTTGAATTGGTGTATATACTACAAAACAAAGTAGAAAAGGGCATTGTATATTATTTCTGACAGATTATATTCACAGCAACTTTGCTTTTAACATTGGTGTGTGTAGATACTATTTAGATTTTTTTTGATTCACGTAAAATTAGAATTGTGGTATTTTACATGAGAGAGCATAATGAGTTTGTGTATTTACTCCATAACAAAGTAAAATAAGGCATTGTATATTTTTTCTAACAGACTATATTCAGAGGCATTTCCTTTTTACTTTGGAGCGCCTAGATATTATTTAGATTTTTTTCAATTCGCGTAAAATTAGAATTTGTGTATTTTACATGAGAGAGCATATTGAGTTTGTTTATATACTCCAAAAGAGAGTAGAAAAGGGCATTGTATATTTTTTCTGACAGAGTATATTCAGAGCAATTTTGCTTTTAACATTGGGGTGCCTAGATAATATTTAGATTTTTTCAATTCGGGTAAAATTAGAATTTCTGTATTTCACACGAGAGAGCATACTGAGTTGGTGTATATACTCCAAAACATACTAGAATAAGCCATGGTATATTTCTTCTAACAGACTATATTCAGAGCCATTTTCTTTTAACTTTGGGGCACCTAGATATTATTTAGATTTTTTTCTATTCGTGTAAAATTATAATTTCGGTATTTTACATGAGAGAGCATATTGAGTTGGTGTACATACTCCAAAACAGAGTAGAATAGTGCATTGTATATTTTTTCTGACATATTATATTAAGAGCAATTTTGTTTTTAACATTGGGGAGCCTAGATAATATTTAGATTTTTTCGATTTGGGTAAAATTAGAATTTCTATATTTTACATGACAGAGCATACTGAGTTCGTTTATATACTCCAAAAGAGAGTAGAATAAGGCATTGTATATTTTTTCTAACAGACTATATTCAGAGGCATTTTTGTTTTACATTAGTGTGCCTAGATATTATTTAGATTTTTTTCGAATCGTGTAAAAATGGGATTTCGTTATTTTACATGAGAGAGCATATTGAATTGGTATATGTACTACAAAAAAGAGTAGAAAAAAGCATTGTATATTTTTTCTCACAGATTATATTCAGAACAATTTTCCTTTTAACATTGGAGAGCCTAGATAATATTTAGATTTTTTTGATTTGGGTAAAATTAGAATTTCTGTTTTTTACATGAGAGAGCATATTGAGTTGGTGTGTATACTCCAAAACAGAGAAGAACAGGGCATTGTATATTATTTCTGACAGATTATATTCAGATCAATTTTGTTTTTATCTTTGGGGTGCCTAGATAATATTGAGATTTTTTTCAATTCACGTAAAATTAGAATTTCTGTATTTTACGTGAGAGAGCATAGTGAGTTGGTGTATATACTCCAAAACAGAGTAGAATAAGGCGTTGAATATTTTTTTTAACAGACTATATTCAGAGCCATTTTCTTTTAACTTTGGAGCGCATAGATATTATTTAGATTTTTTTCGATTCGCGTAAAATTAGAATTTTGGTATTTTATATGAGAGAGCATATTGAGTTGGTGTATATACCCCAAAACAAAGTAGAAAAGGGAATTGTATATTTTCTCGGACAGATTATATTCAGAGCAATTTTGCTTTTAACATTGGGTTGACTATATAATATTTAGATTTCTTTTCGATTCACGTAAAATTAGAATTTCGGAATTTTACATGAGAGAGCATACTGAGTTGGTGTATTTACTCCAAAACAGAGTAGAATAAGGCATTGTTTATTTTGTCTAACAGACTATAGTCAGAGCCATTTTCTTTCAACTTTGGGGCGCATAGATATTATTTGGATTTTTTTCGATTCGGGTAAAATTCGATTTTCTGTATTTTACATGAGAGAGCATATGGAGTTGGTGTATATACTCCAAAACAGAGTAGAATAGGGCATTGTATATTTTTTCTGACAGATTATATTCAGAGAAATTTTGTTTTTAACATTGGGGTGCCTAGATATTATTTAGGTTTTTCTTGATTCGCATAAATATAGAATTTCTGTAATTTACATGAGAGAGCATATGGAGTTGGTGTATATACTCCAAAAAAGAGTAGAATAGGGCATTGTATATTTTTTCTGACAGATTATATTCAGATCAATTTTGTTTTTAGCATTGGGGTGCATAGATAATATTTTGATTTTTTCAATTCGGGTAAAGTTAGAATTTCTGTATTTTACATGAGAGAGCATACTGAGTTGGTGTATATACTCCAAAACAGAGTAGAATAGGGTATTGTATATTTTTTGTGACAGAATATATTCAGAGCAATTTTGTTTTTAACATTGGGGGGCCTAGATGATATTTAGATTTTTAAAATTTGGGTAAAATTAGATTTTCTGTATTTTACATGAGAGAGCATATTGAGTTGAGTTGGAGTATATACTACATAACAAAGAGTAGGGCATTGTATATTTATTCTGACAGATTATGTTCAGAGAAATTTTGTTTTTAACATCGGGGTTCCTATATAATATTTAATTTTTTTCCATTAAGGTAAAATTAGAATTTCTCAATTTTACATGAGAGAGCATACTGAGTTGGTTTATATACTCCATAACAGAGTAGAATAAGGCATTGTATATATTTTCTAACAGATTATATTCAGAGCCATTTTCTTTTAACTTTGGGGCGCCTAGATATTATTTAGATTTTTTTCGATTCGCGTAAAATTAGATTTTCGATATTTTACATGAGAGAGCATATTGAGTTGGTGTATATACTCCAAAAAAGAGTAGAAAAGGGCACTGTATATTTTTTCTGGCATATTATTTTCAGAGAAATTTTGCTTTTAACACTGGGGTGCCTAGATAATATTTAGGTTTTTTTTCGATTCACCTAAATATGGAATTTCTGGATTTTACATGAGAGGGCATATTGAGTTGGTGTATATACTTCAAAACAGAGTAGAATAGGGCATTGTATATTTTTTCTGACAGATTATATTCAGAGCAATTTGGTTTTTAACATTTGGGTGCCTAGATAATATTTAGAAATTTTCAATTCTGGTAAAATTCGAATTTCTGTATTTTATATGAGAGAGCATACTGATTTGTTGTATATACTCCAAAACAGAGTAGAATAAGGCATTGTATATTTTTTTAACAGACTATATTAAGCGCCGTTTTATTTTATTTTTCGGGCGCCTAGACATTATTTAGATTTTCTTCGATTCGCGTAAAATTAGAATTTCGTTATTTTACATGAGAGAGCATATTGAGTTGAGTTGGTGTATATACTACAAAACAGAGAATAGGGCATTGTATATTTTTTCTGACAGATTATATTCTGAGCAATTTTGTTTTTAACATTGGGGTGCCTAAATAATATTCAGATTTATTCGATTCGGGTAAAATTAGATTTTCGGTATTTTACATGAGAGAGCATACTGAGTTAGTGTATATACTTTATAACAGAGTAGAATAAAGCGTTGTATATTTTTTATAACAGAGTATATTCAGAGCCATTTTCTTTTAACTTTGGAGCACCTAGATATTGTTTAGATTTTTTTCGATTTGCGTAACATTAGAATTTCGCTATTTTACATGAGAGAGCATATTGAGTTGGTGTATATACTCCAAAACAGAGTAGAAAACGGCATTGTATATTTTTTCTGACAGATTATATTCAGAGCAATTTTGCTTTTAACATTGCGGTGCCTGGATGATATTTAGATTTTTTTCAATTTGCTTAAATACAGAATTTCTGTATTTTACATGAGAGAGCATATGGAGTTGGTGTATATAGTCCAAAACAGAGTAGAATAGGGCATTGTATATTTTTTTCTGACAGATTATATTCAGGTCAATTTTGTTTTTAACATTGGAGTGCCTAGATAATGTTTAGGTTTTTTTTCGATTGACTTAATTATTGAATTTCTGTATTTTTCATGAGAGAGCATATGGAGTGGGTATTTATACTTCAAAAAAGAGTAGAATAGGGCATTGTATATTTTTTCTGACAGATTATACTCAGAGCAATTTTGTTTTCAACATTGGAATGCCTAGATAATATTTAGATTTTATTGGTTAAGGTAAAATTAGAATTTCTGTATTTTACATGAGAGAGGATACTGAGTTAGTGTATATACTCCAAAACAAAATAGAATATTGTATATTTTTTCTAAAAGACTATATTCAGAGCCATTTTGTTTTAAATTTGGGGCGCCTAGATATTTACATTTTTTTCGATTTGCTTTAAATTAGGATTTCGGTATTTTACATGAGAGAGCATACTGAGTTGGTGTATATACTGCAAAACAGAGTAGAATAAGGCATTGTATATTTTTTTTTAACAGACTATATTCAGAGCCATTTTCTTTTAACTTTGGAGAGCCTAGATATTATTTAGATTTTTTCAATTCGCGTAAAATTAGAATTTCGGTATTTTATATGAAAGAGCATATTGAGTTGGTGTATATACTCCAAAACAAAGTAGAAAAGGCCATTGTATATTTTTTCGGACAGATTATATTCAGAGCAATTTTTCTTTTAACATTGGGTTGCCTAGATAAAATTTAGATTTTTTTCAATTTGCGTAAATATAGAATTTCTATATTTTACATGAGAGAGCATATGGAGTTGGTGAATACTCCAAAACAGAGTAGAATAGCGCATAGTCTTTTTTTTCTGACAGATTATTTTCAGAGTAATTTTTTTTTTAACATTGGGGTGCCTAGATAATATTTAGATTCTTTTCAATTCGCATAAAATTAGAATTTCGGTATTTTACATGAGAGAGCATACTGAGTTGTTGTATATACTCCAAAATAGTGTAGAATAGGGCATTGTATATATTTTCTGACAGATTATATTCACACCAATTTTACTTTTAACATTGGGGTGCCCAGGTAATATTTAGTTATTTCTCGATTCACGTAAAATTAGAATTTCGGTATTTTACATAGAGAGCATACTGAGTTGGTGTATATTCTCCAAAACAGCAAAGAATAGGGCATTGTATATTTTTTCTGACAAACTATATTCAGAGCAATATTGTTTTTAAAAGTTGCGTGACTAGATAATATTCAAATTTTTTTGATTCGGTTAAAATTAGAATTTCTGTATTTTACAGGAGAGAGCATACTGAGTTGGAGTATGTACTCCAAAACAGAGTAGAATAAGCCATTGTACAATTTTACTGACAGATTATATTCAGAGCAATTTTGTTTTTAACATTGGGTGCCTAGATAATATTTAGATTTTTTTTTCGATTCACGTAAAATTAGAATTTCGATATTTTAGCTGAGAGAGCAGACTGAGTTGGGGTATATACACCAAAACAGAATAGAATAACGCATTGGATATTTTTTCTAACAGACTATATTCAGAGCCATTTTCTTTTAACTTTGGGACGCCCAGGTATTATTTTGATTTTTTTCGATTCGCGTAAAATTAGAATTTCGGTATTTTACATGCGAGAGCTTATTGAGTTGGTGTATATATTCCAAAACAGTGTAGAATAGGGCATTGTATATTTTTTCTGACAGAGTATATTCAGAGCAATTTTATTTTTAACATTGGGGTGCCTAGGTAATATTTATATTTTTTTCAATTCGCTTAAGTATAGAATTTCTGTATTTTACATGAGCGAGCATATGGAGTTGGTGTATATACTCCATAAATAAGAATAATAGTTCATTGTATGTTTTTTCTGACAGATTATATTCAGAGCAATTGTGTTGTTAACATTGGGGTGCCTAAATAATATTTAGATTTTTTTCTATTCGCTTAAACATAGAATTTCTGTATTTTACATGAGAGAGCATATTGAGTTGGTGTACATACTCGAATACAGAGTAGAATAAGGCATTGTATATTCTTACTGACAGTTTATATTCAGAGCAATTTTGTTTTTAACATTGGGGTGCCTAGATTATATTTAGATTTTTTGAATTGGGTAAAATTAGAATTTCTGTATTTTACATAAGAGAGCATACTGTGTTGGTGTATATACTCCAAAACAGAGTAGAATAAGGCATTGTATATTTTTTCTAACAGACTATATTCAGAGCCATTTTCTTTAAACTTTGGGGCACCTACATATTATTTAGATTTTTTTTGATTTGGGTAAAATTAGAATTTCAGTATTTTACATGAGAGAGCATATTTAGTTTGTGAATATACTCCAAGACAGAGTAGAAAACAGTACTCTATATTTTTTCTGACAGCTTATATTTAGAGTAGTTGTGCTTTTAACATTGGGGAGCCTAGATAATATTTACCTTTTTTTCGATTCACTTAAATATAGAATTTTGTATTTTACATGAGAGAGCATATGGAGTTGGTGTATATACTTTAAAACAGAGTACAATAGGGAATTGTATATTTTTTCTGACAAATTATATTCTGAGCAATTTTTTTTTAACATTGGACTGCCTAGATAATATTTAGATTTTTTTAGATTCTCTTAAATATAGATTTTCTGTATTTTAAATGAGAGAGCATTTGGAGTTGGTTTATATACTCCAAAACAGAGTAGAATAGGGCATTGTATATTTTTTCTGACAGAGTATATTCAGAGCAATTTTGTTTTTAACTTTGGGGTGCCTAGATAGTATTTAGATTTTATTAATTCGGGTAACATTGTAATTTTTGTATTTTACAAGAGAGAGCATATTGAGTTGGGCTGGAGTATATACTACAAAACAGAGAATAGGGCATTGTATATTTTATCTGACAGAATATATTAAGAGCAATCTTGTTTTTAACATTGGGAAGCCTAGATAATATTTAGATTTTTTCGATTCGGGTAAACTTAAAATTTCTTTATTTTACATGAGAGAGCATATTGAGTTGAGTTGGTGTATATACTACAAAACAGAGAATAGGGCATTGTATCTTTTTTCTAACAGGCTATATTCAGAGCCATTTTCTTTTAACTTTGGAGCACCTAGATATTATTTAGATTTTTTTCGATTCGCTTAAATATAGAATTTCTGTATTTTACATGAGAGAGCATACTGAGTTGGTGTATATACTCCAAAACAGAGTAGAATAGGGCATTGTATATTTTTTCTGACAGATTATATTCAGAGCTATTTTCTTTTAACTTTGTGGCGCCTAGATAGTATTTAGATTTTTTTCGATTCACGTAAATTTAGAATTTCGGTATTTTACAAGAGACTGCATACTGAGTTGGTGTATATACTCCAAAACAGAGTAGAATAAGGCATTGTATATTTTTTGTGACAGATTATATTCAGAGCATTTTGGTTTTTAACATTGGGGTGCCTAGACAATATTTAGATTTTTTCAATTGGAGTAAAATTAAAATTTCTTTATTTTACATGAGAGAGCATACGGAGTTGGTGTATACATTCCAAAAAATAGTAGAATAGGGCATTGTATATTTTTTCTGACAGATTATATTTACAGCAATTTTTTTTTAACATTGGGGTGCCTAGATAATATTTCGATTTTTTTGATTCGGGTAAAATTAGAATCTTTGTATTTTAAATGAGAGAGCATATGTAGTTGTTGTATATACTCCAAAAAAAAGTAGAATACGGCATTGTATATTTTTTCTGACAGATTATATTCAGAGCAATTTTGTTTTTAGCATTGGGGTGCCTAGATTATATTTAGATTTATTCGATTCGGGTAAAATTTGAATTTCTGTATTTTACATGAAAGAGGATACTGAGTTAGTGTATATACTCCAAAACAAAAGAGAATAAGGCATTGTATATTTTTTCTAACAGACTATATTTATAGCCATTTTCTTTTACCTTTGGGGCACCTAGATAATATTTAGATTTTTTTCAATTTGCGTAAAATTAGAATTTCGGTATTTTACATGAGAGAGCATACTGAGTTGGTGTATATACACCAAAACACAGTAGAAAAAGGCATTGTGTATTTTTTCTGACAGACTACATTCAGAGCAATTTTGCTTTTAACATTGGGGTGCCTAGATAATATTTCGATTTCTTTCGATTCGCTTAAATATAGGATTTCTGTATTTTACATGTGAGAGCATATGGAGTTGGTTTATATACTCCAAAACAGAGTCGAATAGGGCATTGTATATTTGTTCTGACAGATTATATTCGGAGAAATTTTGCTTTTAACAGTGGGGTGCTAGATAATATTTAGATTTTTTTTGATTCACGTAAAATTAGAATATCTGTATTTTACATGAGAGTGCATACTGAATTGGTGTATATACTCCAATTCACAGTAGAATAAAACATTGTGTATTTTTTCTAACAGACTATATTCAGAGCCATTTTCTTTTAACTTTGGGGCGCCTAGATATTATTTAGATATTTTTTGATTGGCGTAAAATTAGAATTTCTGTATTTTACATGAGAGAGCATATTGAGTTGCTGTATATACTAAAAAACAGAGTAGAAAATGGCATTGTATATTTTTTGTGACACATTATATTCAGAGCATTTTGGTTTTTAACATTGGGGTTCCTAGAAAATATTTAGATTTTTGCAATTCGAGTAAAATTAGAATTTCTTTATTTTACATGAGAGAGCATATGGAGTTGGTGTATGTAGTCTAAAACAATGTAGAAAAGGCCATTGTATATTTTTTCTGACAGATTATATTCAGAGCAATTTTGCATTAACATTGGGGTGTCTACATAATATTTAGATTTTTTTTGATTCGCTTAAATATAGAATTTCTGTATTTGATAAGAGAGCATATGGAGTTGGTATATATACTCCAAAACAGAGTAGAAAAAGGCAGTGTATATTTTTTCTGACAGATTATATTCAGAGGAATTTGGTTTTTAACATTGGAATGCCTAGATAATATTTAGATTTTTTTGATTCCGGTTAACTTACAATTTCTTTATTTTACATGAAAGAGCATACTGATTTGGTGTATATACTCCAAAACAGAGTAGAATAAGGCATTGTATATTTTTCTAACAGACTATATTCAGAGCCATTTTGTTTTAACTTTGAGGCCCCTAGATATTATTTAGATTTTCCTCGATTAACATAAAATTAGAATTTCGGTATTTTACATGAGAGAGCATATTGAGTTGCTGTATATACTCCAAAACAAAGTAGAAATGGGAATTGTATATTTATCCTGACAGATTATATTCAGAGCAATTTTGCTTTTAACATTGGCGTGCCTAGATAATATTTAGATTTTTTTCGATTCGCGTAAATATAGAATTTCGATATTTTACATGAAAGAGCATACTGAGTTGGTGTATACACTCCAAAACAGAGTAGAATAGGGCATTGTGTATTTGTTCTGACAGATTATATTCAGAGAAATTTTCTTTTTAACATTGGGGTACCTAGATAATATTTAGATATTCTTGATTCGTGTAAAATTAGAATTTCTGTATTTTACATGAGAGAGCATACTGAGTTGGTGTATATATTCCAAAACAGAGTAGAATAGGGCATTGTATATTTTTTCAGAAGGATTATATTCAGAGCAATTTTGTTTTTAACATTAGTGTTCCTAGATAATATTTAGATTTTTTCGATTCGGGTAAAATTAGAATTTCTGTATTTTACATGAGAGAGCATACTGAGTTTGTCTATGTACTACAAAACAGAGTATAAAAGGGCATCTTATATTTTTTCTGACAGATTCTATTCAGAGCAAATTTGCTTTTAACATTGGGGTGCATAGATAATATTTAGATTTTATTCGATTCGCTTAAATATAGAATTTCTGTATTTTAAATGAGAGAGCGTATGAAGTTGGTGTATATAGTCCACCACAGAGTAGCAAATGGCATTGTGTATTTTCTCTGACAGATTATATTCAGAGCAATTTTGCTTTTAACGTTGGGGTGCCTACATAATATTTAGATATTTTACGATTCGCTTAAATTTAGAATTTCTGTGTTTTACATGAGGGAGCATATGGAGTTGGTTTTGGTGTATATACTTCAAAACAGAGTAGAATAGGGTATTGTATATTTTTTTGAGAGATTATATTCAGAGCAATTTTGTTTTTAACAAAAGGTGCCTAGATAATATTTAGATTTTTTTCAATATGCTTAAATATAGAATTTCTGTATTTTACATGAGAGAGCATATTGAGTTTGTGTATATACTCCAAAACAGAGTAGAATGGGGCATTGTATACTTTCTGTGACTGATTATATTCAGAGCAATCCTGCTTTTAACATTGGTTTGCCTAGATAATATTTATATTTTTTCGATTCATGTAAAATCAGAATTTCTCTATTTTACATGAGAGAGCATCCTGAGTTGGTGTATATACTCCAAAACAGAGTAGAATAAGGCATTGTATATTTTTTCTAACAGACTATATTCAGAGTCATTTTCTTTGAATTTGAGGCGCCTAGATATTATTTAGATTTTTTTCGATTCACGTAAATTTAGAATTTCTGTATTTTAAATGACAGAGCATACTGAGTTGGTGTAAATACTCCAAAACAAAGTAGAATAGGGCATTATATATTTTTTCTGCCAGATTATATTCAGAGCAATTTTGTTTTTAACATTGGGGTGCCTAGATAATATTTACATTATTTCAATTCGGGTAGAATTGGAATTTCTGTATTTTACATGAGAGAGCATATGGAGTTGCTGTATATACTTTAAAACAGAGTAGAATAGGGCATTGTATATTTTTTCTGACAGATTATATTCAGAGCAATATTGCTTTTAACATTATGGTGCCTAGATAATATTTAGATTTTTTCGTATCCGGTGGAATTCGAATTTCTGTATTTTACATGACAGAGCATATTGTGTTGGTGTTTATACTAGAAAACAGAGAAGAAAAGAACATTGTATATTTTTACTGACAGATTGTATTCAGAGCAATTTTGCGTTGAACATTGGGGTGCCTAGATAATATTTAGAATTTATCGATTTAGGTAAAATTAGGATTTCTGTATTTAACTTGAGAGAGCATATTGGGTTGGTGTATATACTACAATACAAAGTAGAAAAGTGCATTGTACATTTCTTCTGACAGATTATATTCAGAGAAATTTTGCTTTTAACATTGGGGTGCCTAGATAATATTTAGATTTTTCACAATACACGTAAAATTAGAATTTCTGTATTATACATGAGAGAGCAAACTAAATTGGTGTATGAACTCCAAAACAGAGTAGAATAAGGCATTGTATATTTTTTCTAACAGACTATATTCAGAGCCATTTTCTTTTAACTTTGGGGTGCCTAGATATTATTTAGATTTTTTTCAATTCACGTAAAATTTCAATTTCGGTATTTTACATGAGAGAGCATATTGAGTTGGTGTATATGCTACAAAACAGAGTAGAAAATGGCACTGTATATTTTTTCTGACAGATTATATTCAGAGCAATTTTTCTTTTAACATTGGGGTACCTAGATAATTTTTAGATTTTTTTTGATTCACTTAAATATAGAATTTCTGTATTTTACATGAGAGAACATATGGAGTTGGTGTATATACTACAAAAACAGAAGTAAATTGCATTGTATATTTTTTCTGACAGATTATATTCAGAGCAATTTTTCTTTTAACATTGGGGTGCCTAGATAATATTTAAATTTTTCTCGATTCGCTTAAATATAGAATTTCTCTATTTTACCTGAGAGAGCATATGGAGTTGGTGTATATACTCCAAAACAGAGTAGAATAGGGCATTGTATATTTTTTCTGACAGATTATATTCAGAGCAATTTTCTTTTTAACACTGAGATGCCTAGATAATATTTAGATTTTTACAAATCGGGTAAATATAGAATTTCTGTATTTTACAGGAGAGAGCATCCTGAGATGGTATATATACACCAAAATAGAGTAGAATAAGGCATTGTATATTTTTTCTAACAGACTATATTCAGAGCCATTTTCTTTTAACTTTGGGGTGCCTAGATATTATTTAGATTCTTGTCGATTCGTGTAAAATTAGAATTTCAGTATTTTACATTAGAGAGCATACTGAGTTGGTTTATATACTCCAAAACATAGTAGAAAAGGGCATTGTATATTTTTTTGACAGATTATATTCAGAGCGATTTTGTTTTTAACATTGGGGTGCATAAATAATATTTAGATTTTTTTCGATTCGGGTAAATATAGAATTTCTGTATTTTACATGAGAGAGCATATGGATTTAGTGTATATGCTCCAAACAGACTAGAATATTGTATATTTTTTCTGACAGATTATATTCAGATTTTTTTTGATTCGCTTAAATATAGAATTTCTGTATTTGATAAGAGAGCATATGGAGTTGGTTTATATACCCCAAAACAGAGTAGAAAAGGGCAGTGTATATTTTTTCTGACAGATTATATTCAGAGGAATTTGGTTTTTAACATTGGAATGCCTAGATAATATTTAGATTGTTTTGATTCCGGTTAACTTAAAATTTCTGTATTTTACATGAAAGAGCATACTGAGTTGGTGAATATACTCCAAAACCGAGTAGAATAAGTCTTTGTATATTTTTCTAACAGACTATATTCAGAGCCATTTTATTTCAACTTTGGGGCGCCTAGATATTATTTAGATTTTTTTCAATTCACGTAATATTAGAATATAAGTACTTTACATGAGAGAGCATATTGAGTTGGTTTATAAAATCCAATACAGTGTAGAAAAGGGCATAGTATAATTTTTATGACAGATTATATTCAGAGCAATTTTGCTTTTAACATTGGGGTGCCTAGATAATATTTAGGTTTTTTTCGATTCACGTAAATTTAGAATTTCGATATTTTACCTGAAAGAGCATACTGAGTTGATGTATATATTCGAAAACAGAGTAGAATAGGGCATTGTTTATTTTTTCTGACAAATTATATTAAGAAAAATTTTGATTTTAACTTTCGGGTGCCTAGATAATATATAGCTTTTTTTCGATTTGCTTAAATATGGAATTTCTGTATTTTACATGAGAGAGCATATGGAGTTGGTGTATGTACTCCAAAACAGAGTAGAATAGGGCATTGTATATTTTTTCTGACAGATTATATTCATAGCAATTTTGTTTTTAACATTGGGGTGCCTACATAATATTTTGATTTTTCCGATTCGGGTAAAATTAGAATTTCGGTATTTTACATGATAGAGCATAAGGAGTTTGTGTATATACTCCAAAACAGAGTAGAATCGGGCATTGTATATATTTTCTGACAGATTGTATTCAGAGCAATTTTGCTTTTAACATTGGGGTGCCTACATAATATTTAGACTTTTTCCGATTCATGTAAATATAGAATTTCAGTATTTTACATGACAGAGCATACTGAATTGGTGTATATACTCCAAAACAAAGTAGAATAGGGCATTGTTTATTTTCTCTGACAAATTATATTCAGAGCAATTTTGTTTTTAACATTGGGGTGCCTAGATAATATTTAGATTTTTTCGATTCATGTAAAATTAGAATTTCTGTATTTTACGTGACAGTCCACCCTGAGATGTTGTATATACTCCGAAACAGAGTAGAATAAGGCATTGTATATTTTTGCTAACAGACTATATTCACAGCCATTTTCTTTTAACTTTGGGGCACGTAGATATTTTTTTGATTTTTTTCGATTCGCGTATAAATAGAATTTCTGTATTTTACATAAGAGAGCATATTTAGTTGGTGTATATACTACAAAACCGAGTAGAAATGGGCATTGTATATTTTTTCTGACAGATTATATTCAGAGCAATTTCGCTTTTAAAATTGGGGTGCCTAGATAATATTTAGATTTTCTTCGATTCGCTTAAATATAGAATTTCGTTATTTTACATGAGAGAGCATATTGAGTTGAGTTGGTGTATATACTACAAAACAGAGGATAGGGCCTTGTATATTTTATCTGACAGATTATATTCAGAGCAATTTTGTTTTTAACATTGGGGTGCCTAAATAATATTTAGATTTTTTTGATTCGGGTAAAATTAGAATTTCTGTGTTTTACATAAGAGAGCATACTGAGTTGGTGTATATACTCCAAAACAGAGTAGAATAGGGCATTGTATATTTTTTCTGACAGATTATATTCAGAGCAATTTTGCTTTTAACATTGGGGGGCCTATATAATATTTAGGTTTTTGTTCGATTCACCTAAATATTGAATTTCTGTATTTTTCATGACAAAGCATATGGAGTTGGTATTTATACTTCAAAAAAGAGTAGAATAGGGCATTGTATATTTTATCTGACAGATTATACTCAGAGCAATTTTGTTTTTATCATTGGGGTGCCTAGATAATATTTAAATTTTTTCGATTTGGGTAAAATTAGAATTTCTCTATTTTACATGAGAGAGGATACTGAGTTAGTGTATATACTCCAAAAAAAATAGAATATGGCATTGTATATTTCTACTAACAGATTATATTCAGAGCCATTTTGTTTTAAATTTGGGGCGACTAGATATTTACATTTTTTTCGATTCGCTTTAAATTAGAATTCCGGTATTTTACATGAGAGAGCACACTGAGTTTGTGTATATGCTGCAAAACAGAGTAGAATAAGGCATCGTATATTTTTTTTAACAGACTATATTTAGAGCCATTTTCTTTTAACTTTGGAGAGCCTAGATATTATTTAGATTTTTTTCGATTCGCGTAAAATTAGAATTTCGGTATTTTACATGAGAGAGCATATTGAGTTGGTGTATATACTCCAAAACAGTGTAGAATAGGGCATTGTATATTTTTTCTGACAGGTTATATTCAGAGCAATTTTGATTTTAACATTAGGGTGCCTAGATAAAATTTAGATATTTTTCAATTCACGTAAATATAGAATTTATATATTTTACATGAGAGAGAATATGGAGTTGGTGAATACTCCAAAACAGAGTAGAATAGCGCATAGTCTTTTTTTTTCTGACAGATTATATTCAGAGCAATTTTGTTTTTAACATTGGGGTGACTGGATAATATTTAAATTTTTTTGATTCGGGTAAAATTAGAATTTCTGTATTTTACATGAGAGAGCATACTGAGTTGGTGTATATATTTCAAAACAGAGTAGAATAAGGCATTGTACATTTTTTCTGACAGATTATATTCAGAGAAATTTTGCTTTTAACATTGGGGTGCCTAGATAATATTTAGGTTTTTTTTCAATTCACCTAAATATATAATTTCTGTATTTTACATGAGAGAGCATATGGAGTTGGTGTATATACTTCAAAAAAGGGTAGAATAGGGCATTGTATATTTATTCTGAAAAATTATATTCAGAGCAATTTTCTTTTTAACATTGGGGTGCCTAGATGATGTTTAGATTTTTTTCAATATGCTTAAATATAGAATTTCTGTATTTTTTTTTTAAATTTTTTATTGGATTATAGGTTTTGGGGTACATGAGCAGAGCATGCAAGACAGTTGCGTAGGTACACACATGGCAGTGTGCTCCGCTTTTCTTCTCCCCTTCACCCACATTTGGCATTTCTCCCCAGGCTATCCCTCCCCACCTCCCCCTCCCACTGGCCCTCCCCTTTTCCCCACAATAGACCCCAGTGTTTAATACTCCCCTTTCTGTGTCCATGTGTTCTCATTTTTCATCACCCACCTATGAGTGAAAATATGCGGTGTTTCATTTTCTGTTCTTGTGTCAGTTTGCTGAGGATGATGTTTTCCAGATTCATCCATGTCCCTACAAACGACACGAACTCATCATTTCTGATTGCTGCATAATATTCCATGGTGTATATGTGCCACATTTTTCCAATCCAGTCTATTATCAATGGGCATTTGGGTTGATTCCAGGTCTTTGCTATTGTAAACAGTGCTGCAATGAACATTCGTGTACATGTGTCCTTATAGTAGAACGATTTATAGTCTTTTGGATATATACCCAGTAATGGGATTGCTGGGTCAAATGGAATTTCTATTTCTAAGGCCTTGAGGAATCGCCACACTGTCTTCCACAATGGTTGAACTAATTTACACTCCCACCAACAGTGTAAAAGTGTTCCTTTTTCTCCACATCCTCTCCTGCATCTGTTGTCTCCATATTTTTTAATGATCGCCATTCTAACTGGCGTGAGATGGTATCTCAATGTGGTTTTGATTTGCATCTCTCTGATGACCAGTGACGATGAGCATTTTTTCATATGATTGTTGGCCTCATATATGTCTTCTTTCGTAAAGTATCTGTTCATATCCTTTGCCCACTTTTGAATGGGCTTGTTTGTTTTTTTCCTGTAAATCTGCTTGAGTTGTTTGTAAATTCTGGATATCAGCCCTTTTTCAGATGGGTAGACTGCGAAAATTTTTTCCCATTCTGTTGGTTGCCGATCCACTCTAGTGACTGTTTCTTTTGCCGTGCAGAAGCTGTGGAGTTTCTTTAGGTCCCATTTGTCTATTTTGGCTTTTGTTGCCAATGCTTTTGGTGTTTTGTTCATGAAGTCCTTGCCTACTCCTATGTCCTGGATAGTTTTGCCTAGATTTCCTTCTAGGGTTTTTATGGTGCCAGGTCTTATGTTTAAGTCTTTAATCCATCTGGAGTTAATTTTAGTGTAAGGTGTCAGGAAGGGGTCCAGTTTCTGCTTTCTGCACATGGCTAGCCAGTTTTCCCAACACCATTTGTTAAACATGGAATCCTTTCCCCATTGCTTGTTTTTGTCAGGTTTATCAAAGATTGTATAGTTGTATGTATGTTGTGTTGCCTCCGGTGCCTCTGTTTTGTTCCATTGGTCTATATCTCTGTTTTGGTACCAGTACCATGCTGTTTTGATTACTGTAGCCTTGTAGTATAGTTTGAAATCCGGTAGTGTGATGCCCCCCGCTGTGTTCTTTTTGCTTAGAATTGACTTGGCTATGCGGGCTCTCTTTTGGTTCCATATGAAGTTCATGGTGGTTTTTTCCAGTTCTGTGAAGAAAGTCAATGGTAGCTTGATGGGGATAGCGTTGATTCTGTAAATTACTTTGGGCAGTATAGCCATTTTCACGATATTAATTCTTCCTAACCATGAACATGGAATGTGTCTCCATCTGTTTGTGTCCTCTCTGATTTCGTTGAGCACTGGTTTGTAGTTCTCCTTGAAGAGGTCCCTTACGTTCCTTGTGAGTTGTATTCCAAGGTATTTTATTCTTTTTGTAGCAATTGCAAATGGCAGTTCGCTCTTGATTTGGTTTTCTTTAAGCCTGTTATTGGTGTAGACGAATGCTTGTGATTTTTGCACATTGATTTTATATCCTGAGACTTTGCTGAAGTTGTTTATCAGTTTCAGGAGTTTTTGGGCTGAGGCGATGGGGTCTTCTAGGTATACTATCATGTCGTCTGCAAATAGAGACAATTTGGCTTCCACCTTTCCTATTTGAATACCCTTTATTTCTTTTTCTTGCCTGATTGCTCTGGCTAGAACTTCCAGTACTATATTGAATAGGAGTGGTGAGAGAGGGCATCCTTGTCTAGTACCAGATTTCAAAGGGAATGCTTCCAGTTTTTGCCCATTCAGTATGATATTGGCTGTTGGTTTGTCATAAATAGCTTTTATTACTTTGAGATACGTTCCATCGATACCGAGTTTATTGAGGGTTTTTAGCATAAAGGGCTGTTGAATTTTGTCAAATGCCTTCTCTGCGTCAATTGAGATAATCATGTGGTTTTTGTTTTTGGTTCTGTTTATGTGGTGAATTACGTTGATAGACTTGCGTATGTTGAACCAGCCTTGCATCCCTGGGATGAATCCTACTTGATCATGATGAATAAGTTTTTGATTTGCTGTTGCAATCGGCTTGCCAATATTTTATTGAAGATTTTTGCATCTATGTTCATCATGGATATTGGCCTGAAGTTTTCTTTTCTCGTTGGGTCTCTGCCGGGTTTTGGTATCAGGATGATGTTGGTCTCATAAAATGATTTGGGAAGGATTCCCTCTTTTTGGATTGTTTGAAATAGTTTTAGAAGGAATGGTACCAGCTCCTCCTTGTGTGTCTGGTAGAATTCGGCTGTGAACCCATCTGGACCTGGGCTTTTTTTGTGAGGTAGGCTCTTAATTGCTGCCTCAACTTCAGACCTTGTTATTGGTCTATTCATAGTTTCAGCTTCCTCCTGGTTTAGGCTTGGGAGGACACAGGAGTCCAGGAATTCATCCATTTCTTCCAGATTTACTAGTTTATGTGCATAGAGTTGTTTGTAATATTCTCTGATGATGGTTTGAATTTCTGTGGAATCTGTGGTGATTTTCCCTTTATCATTTTTTATTGCATCTATTTGGTTGTTCTCTCTTTTCTTTTTAATCAATCTGGCTAGTGGTCTGTCTATTTTGTTGATCTTTTCAAAAAACCAGCTCTTGGATTTATTGATTTTTTGAAGGGTTTTTCCTGTCTCAATCTCCTTCAGCTCAGCTCTGATCTTAGTAATTTCTTGTCTTCTGCTGGGTTTTGAGTTTTTTTGATCTTGCTCCTCTAGCTCTTTCAATTTTGACGATAGGGTGTCAATTTTGGATCTCTCCATTCTCCTCATATGGGCACTTATTGCTATATACTTTCCTCTAGAGACTGCTTTAAATGTGTCCCAGAGGTTCTGGCACGTTGTGTTTTCATTCTCATTGGTTTCGAAGCACTTCTTTATTTCTGCCTTCATTTCGTTTTTTACCCAGTCAACATTCAAGAGCCAGTTGTTCAGTTTCCATGAAGCTGTGCGGTTCTGGGTCGGTTTCTGAATTCTGAGTTTTAACTTGATTGCACTATGGTCTGAGAGGCTGTTTGTTATGATTTCAGTTGTTTTGCATTTGTTGAGCAGTGCTTTACTTCCAATTATGTGGTCAATTTTAGAGTAGGTGTGATGTGGTGCTGAGAAGAATGTGTATTCTGTGGATTAGGGGTGGAGAGTTCTGTAAATGTCCACCAGGTTTGCTTGCTCCAGGTCTGAGTTCAAGCCCTGGGTATCCTTGTTGATTTTCTGTCTGGTTGATCTGTCTAGTATTGACAGTGGAGTGTTAAAGTCTCCCACTACTATTGTGTGGGAGTCTAAGTCCTTCTGTAAGTCATTAAGAACTTGCCTTATGTATCTGGGTGCTCCTGTGTTGGGTCCATATATGTTTAGGATCGTTAGCTCTTCTTGTTGCATCGATCCTTTTACCATTATGTAATGGCCTTCTTTGTCTCTTTTGATCTTTGTTGCTTTAAAGTCTATTTTATCAGAGATGAGAATTGCAACTCCTGCTTTTTTTTGCTTTCCATTAGCTTGGTAAATCTTCCTCCATCCCTTTATTTTGAGCCTTTTTGTATCCTTGCATGTGAGATGGGTTTCCTGGATACAGCACACTGATGGGTTTTGGATTTTTATCCAATTTGCCAGTCTGTGTCTTTTGATTGGTGCGTTTAGTCCATTTACATTTAGGGTTAATATTGTTATGTGTGAATTTGATACTGCCATTTTGATTCTAAGTGGCTGTTTTGCCTGTTAGTTGTTGTAGATTCTTCATTATGTTGAAGCTCTTTAGCATTCAGTGTGATTTTGGAATGGCTGGTACTGATTGATCCTTTCTATGTGTAGTGCCTCTTTTAGGAGCTCTTGTAAAGCAGGCCTGGTGGTGACAAAAATCTCTGAGTACTTGCTTGTTCGCAAAGGATTTTATTCTTCTTTCACTTCTGCAGCTCAGTTTGGCTGGATATGAAATTCTGGGTTGAAAGTTCTTTTCTTTAAGAATGTTGAATATTGGCCCCCACTCTCTTCTGGCTTGTAGTGTTTCTGCCGAGAGATCTGCTGTGAGTCTGATGGGCTTCCCTTTGTGGGTGACCCGACCTTTCTCTCTGGCTGCCCTTAGTATTCTCTCCTTTATTTCAACCTTGTTGAATCTGACGATTATATGCCTTGGGGTTGCCCTTCTTGCGGAATATCTTTGTGGTGTTCTCTGTATTTCCTGCAATTGAGTGTTGGCTTGTCTTGCTAGGTGGGGGAAATTTTCCTGGATGATGTCCCGAAGAGTATTTTCCAGCTGGGATTCATTCTCTTCGTCCCCTTCTGGTACACCTATCAAACGTAGGTTAGGTCTTTTCACATAGTCCCACATTTCTTGGAGACTTTGTTCATTCCTTTTTGTGCTTTTTTCTCTGATCTTGGTTTCTCGTTTTATTTCATTGAGTTGGTCTTCGACTTCAGATATTCTTTCTTCTGCTTGATCAATTCGGCTATTGAAACTTGCGTTTGCTTCGCGAAGTTCTCGTATTGTGATTTTCAGCTCCTTTAATTCATTCATATTCCTCTCTAAGGTATCCATTCTTGTTATCATTTCCTCGAATCTTTTTTCAAATCTTTTTTCAAGGTTCTTAGTTTCTTTGCATTTATTTAATACATGATCTTTTAGCTCACAAAAGTTTCTCATTATCCATCTTCTGAAGTCTAATTCCGTCATTTCGTCGCAGTCATTCTCCATCCAGCTTTGTTCCCTTGCTGGTGAGGAGTCTTGGTCCTTTCTAGGAGGCGATGTGTTCTGGTTTCGGGTGTTTTCCTCCTTTTTGCGCTGGTTTCTTCCCATCTTTGTGGATTTGTCCGCTGGTCGTCTGTGTAGTTGCTGACTTTTCGTTTGGGTCTCTGAGTGGACACCCAGAATGTTGATGATGAAGTATTTCTGTTGCTTGGTTTTCCTTCTACCAGTCTAGCCCCTTCGCTGTACGACTGTTGAGGTCCGCTCCAGACCCTGCTTGTCTGGGGTGCACCTCTAGTTGCCGTGGCACAGCGAGGGATGCTACCAGTTTCTTTTTTTGCTCTCTTTGTCCCAGGATGATGCCTGCCTAATGACAGTCTTTCGGATATAGAGGGGTCAGGGAGCTGCTTGAGGAGACAGTTTGTACTTTATAGGGGTTTAATTGCTGAGCTGTGCACTCTGTTGTTCATTCAGGGCTGTTAGGCTGCTATGTTTGATTCTGCTGCAACACAGCTCATTAAACAACCCTTTTGTTTTTCTCAAATGCTCTGTGTTGAGGGGTTTGGGCTTTATTTTTGGATGTCCGATTAGGTGTCCTGCCCAGCTCGAAGGCAGACTAGCCACTGTTTGGCTGCCGAGGCTCCGCCCTGCTGTTGTGTGATTCGCCCTGTTCCTGCCGGCTCTGCTGTGGTCTCCGCCACGCCCTGCGGTGGAGTCTCTTCGTTGTAGCGTGTTGCCTCAGCAACGGCAGGCTGCGTCAGCAGTGGGCGTGCATCTCAGTAGGGACGGGTTGCCTCGGCAACGGCTGGCTGCGTCAGCAGTGGGCGTGTATCTCAGTTGGGGCGGGTTGCCTCGGCAACGGCTGGCTGCCTCAGCAGTGGGCGTGTATATCAGTTGGGGCAGGTTGCCTCCGTAGTGGTGGACGCCCCTCCCCCACAGAGCGTATCGGACCGTCTGCCCAGGATAGTTTGAAATCGCGGTTTTGTTCGTCCCACTGGGTATCCCAAACGATCTGTCCCTGCAATCCCCTGGGCTGGGCTACTGTGCAAGTCTCGTTCAGTCTCAAGTCCAGCCCTCTCAAGTCTCAGGTTGCCGGTTCAACAAGGCACCCGTACAAGCATGCCCTGTGGGGATTGCTGGGTAGGGCCGGCCGCCGCCGCCCCGGCTGCCGGCTTCACCAGGCAGACCTACTGCCTGGCGTCCCGTGTCTTTTTATACTTGGGAGTTTCCCCGTTCTGTGGGCAACAAAGATCAGTCTGGAAATGCAGCACTGACTCACCATTTGCGAATTCAACGCGGGCTCCAATCCTGGGTTGTTCTCACAGCGCCATCTTGAGTCCCCTCCCATTTTCTTTTAACTTTAAGGCGCCTAGATATTATTTAGATTTTTATCGATTCGTGTAAAATTAGAATTTCGGTATTTTACATGAGAGAGCATATTTAGTTGATGTATATACTCCAAAACAGAGTAGAATAGGGCATTGTACATTTTTTCTGACAGATTATATTAAGAGCAATTTTGCTATTAACATTCGGGTGCCTAGATAGTATTGAGATTTTTTTCAATTCACGTAAAATTTGAATTTCGATATTTTACATGAGAGAGCATACTGAGTTGGTGTATATACTCCAAAACAGAGTGTAATAGGGCATTGTATATTTTTTCTGAGAGATCATATTCAGAGAAATTTTTATTTTAACATTGGGGTGCCTAGATAATATTTAGATTGTTTTGGATTCACGTAAAATTAGAATTTCTGTATTTTACATGAGAGAGCATACTGAGTTGGTGTATATATTCCAAAACAGAATAGAATAAGGCATTGTATATTTCTTCTAACAGACTATATTCAGAGCCATTTTCTTTCAACTTTGGGGAGCCTAGATATTATTTAGATGTTTTTCAATTCACGTAAAATTAGAATTTCGGTATTTTACATGAGAGAGCATATTGAGTTGGTGTATATACTACAAAACAGAGTAGAAAATGGGATTGTATATTTTTTTCTGACAGATTATATTTAGAGCAATTTTATTTTAACATTGGGGTGCCTAGATAATATTTATAATTTTTTCGTTTCACGTAAAGTTGGAATTTCAGTATTTTACATGAGAGAGCATACTGAGTTCGTATATATACTCCACAACACAGTAGAATAAGGCATTGTATATTTTCTCTAATAGAATATATTCAGAACCATTTTCTTTTAAATTTGGGGCGCCTAGATTGTATTTAGATTTTTTTTGATTCGCGTAAATGTAGAATTTCGGTATTTTATATGAGAGAGCATATTGAGTTGGTGTATATTCTACAAAACAGAGTAGAAAACAACGTTGTATATTTTTTCTGACAGATTCTATTCAGAGTAGTTTTGCTGTTAACATTGGGGTGCCTAGATAATATTTAGAATTATTTCGGTTTGTTTAAATATAGAATTTCTGTATTTTACATGAGAGAGCATATGGAGTTGGTGTATATACTCAAAAACAGAGTAGAATAGGGCATTGTATATTTTCTCTGACAGAATATATTTTGAGCAATTTTGTTTTTTACATTGGGGGGCCTAGATAATATTTAGATTTTTTCGATTTGGGTAAAATTAGAATTTTGGTATTTTACATGAGAGTGCATATTCAGTTGGTGTATATACTACAAAACAGAGTAGAAAAGGGCATTGTATATTTTATCTGGCAGATTATATTCAGAGCAATTTTGCTTTTAATATTGAAGTGCCTAGATAATTAGATTTTTTCAATTCGCTTAAATATAGAATTTCTGTATTTTACATGAGATAGCATATGGAGTTGGGTATATATCCCAAAACAGAGTAGAATAGGTCATTGTATATTTTCTCTGACAGATTATATCCAGAGAAATTTTGTTTTTAACATTGGAGTGCCTAGATGATATTTAGATTTTCTTCGATTTATGTAAAATTAGAAATTCGGTATTTTACATGAGAGAGCATACTGAGTTGGTGTATATACTCCAAAACAGAGTAGAACAAGGCATTGTATATTTTTTCTAACAGACTATATTCAGAGCCATTTTCTTTTAACTTTGGGGCGCCTAGATATTATTTAGATTTTTTCGATTCACTTATATATAGAATTTCTGTATTTTACATGAGAGAACATATGGAATTGGTGTGTACACTCCAAAAAAGAGTAAAATAGGTTATTGTATATTTTTTCTGACAGAGTATATTACGAGCAATTTTTCTTTTAACATTGGGGTGCCTAGATAATATTTAGATTTTTTCGTTTCGGGTAAGATTAGAATTTCCTTATTTTACATAAGAGAGCATATTGAGTTGTTGTATATACTACATATCAGAGTAAAAAAGGGCATTGTATATTTTTTCTGACAGATTATATTCAGAGCAATTTTCCTTTTAACTTTGGATGGCCTAGATAATACTTAGATTTTTTTCGATACGCTTAAATATAGAATTTCTGTATTTTACATGAGAGAGCATACTGGGTTGGTGTATATACTCCAAAACAGAGTAGAATAGGGCATTGTGTATTTTCTCTGACAGAATATATTGAGAGTAAATTTGTTTTTTACATTGGGGTGCCTAGATAATATTTAGATTTTTCCGATTCGGGTAAAATTAGAATTTTGGTATTTTACATGAGAGAGCATATTCAGTTGGTGTATATACTCCAAAACAAAGTAGAATAGGTCATTGAATATTTTTTCTAACAGATTTAATTCAGAGCAATTTTTTTTTAACATTGGGTTGTTTAGATAATATTTTGATTTTTTTGACTCGGGTAAAATTAGAATTTCTGTGTTTTACAAGAGAGAGCATACTGAGTTGGTGTATAGACTCCAAAACAGATTTGAATAAGGCATTGTATATTTTTTCTAACAGACTATATTCAGAGCCATTTTCTTTTAACGTTGGGGCGCCTAGGTATAATTTAGATTTTTTTAGATTCACGTAAAATTAGAATTTCGGTATTTTACATATGACAGCATACTGGGTTGTGTATATACTCCAAAACAGAGTAGAATAAGGCATTGTATATTTTTTCTTATCGACTATATTCAGAGCCATTTTCTTTTAACTTTGAAGCGCCTAGATATCATTTAGATTTTTTTCAATTCACGTAAAATTAGAATTTCTGTATTTTACATGAGAGCATATTGAGTTGGTGTATATATTAAAAATCAGAGTACAAAAGGGCATTGTATATTTTTTCTGACAGATTATGTTCAGAGCAATTTTGCTTTTAACTTTGGGGTGCCTAGATAATATTTAGATTTTTTTCGATTCACGTAAAATTAGAATTTCCGTATTTTACATGAGAGAGCGTATTGAGCTGGTGTATATACTTTATAACAGGGTAGGAAAGGGCATTGTATATTATTTCTGAGAGATTATATTCAGAACAATTTTGCTTTTAACATTGGAATGCCTAGATAATATTTAGACTTTTTGCTGTTCATTTAAAATTTGAATTTTGGTATTTTACATGAGAGAGCATATTGAGTTGGTGAATATACTCCAAAACAAAGTAGAAAAAAGCATTGTTTATTTTTTCTGACAGAGTATATTCAGAGCAATTTTGCTTTTAACATTGGAATGCCTAGAAAATATTTAGATTTTCTTCGATTCGCGTAAATTTAGAATTTCAGTATTTTACATGAGAGAGCATATTGAGTTGGTGTATATACTCCAAAACAGAGTAGAAAAGGGCATTGTATATTTTTTCTCACAGATTATATTCAGAGAAATCTTGCTTTTAACATTGGGGTGCCTAGATAATATTAAGATTTTTTTCGATTCACTTAAATATAGAATTTCTATATTTTACATAAGAGAGCATATGGAGTTGGTGTATATACTCCAAAACAGAGTATAATAGGGCATTAAATATTTATTCTCACAGATTATATTCAGAGCAATTTTGTTTTTAACATTGGGGTATCTAGATTATATTTAGATTATTTTCGATTCACCTAAAATTTTAATTTCGGTATTTTACATGAGAGAGCATATTGAGTTTGTGTATATATTACAAAACAGAGTAGAAAAGGGCATTGTACATTTTTTCTGATACATTATATTCAGAGCAATTTTGCTTTACATATTGGGGTGCCTAGATAATATTTAGGTTTTTTAATTTTTTTGATTCTGTTAAAATTAGAATTTCTGTATTTTACATGAGAGAGCATACTGAGTTGGTGTATATACTACAAAACAGAGTGGAATAAAGCATTGTATACTTTCTCTAAGAGACTATATTCAGAGCCATTTTCTTTTAACTTTGCGGCACCTAGATATATTTTAGTTTTTTTTATTCGCTTAAATATAGAATTTCTTTATTTTGCATGAGAGTGCCTATGGACTTGGTGTATATACTCCAAAACAGAGTAGAATAGGGCATTGTATATTTATTCTGACAGATTATATTCAGAGAAATTTTGTTTTTAATATTGGGGTGCCTATATAATATTTAGATTTGTTTCGATTCACGTAAAATTAGAATTTCGGTATTTTTCATGAGATAGCATACTGAGTTGGAGTATATATATTCCAAAATGAAGTAGAATAAGGCATTGTACATTTTTTCTAACACACTATATTCAGAGCCATTTTCTTTTAACTTTGGGGCACCTAGATATTATTTAGATTTTTATCGATTCGTGTAAATTTAGAATTTCTGTATTTTACATGGGAGAGCATATTGAGTTGGTGTATATACTCCAAAACAGAGGAGAAAAGGGCATTGTATATTTTTTCTGACATATTATATTCAAAGGAATTTTGCTTTTAAAATTGGGGTGCCTAGATAATATTAGGTTTTTTTCAATTCGCTTAAATATAGAATTTCTGTATTATACATGAGAGAGCATACTGAGTTGTTGTACATACTCCAAAATACAGTAGAATAGGGCATTTTATATTTTTTCTGACAGATTATATTTAGATTTTATTCGATTCGCTTAAATATAGAATTTCTGTATTTTACATGATACAGCATATGGAGTTGGTGTACATAATCCAAAACAGAGTAGAATAGGGCATTGTATATTTTTTCTGACAGATTATATTCAGAGCAATATTTTTTATATCATTGGGGTGCCTAGATAATATTTAGATTTCTTTCAATTCACGTAAAATTAGAATTTCTGTATTTTACATGAGAGAGCATACTGAGTTGGTGTATATACTCCAAAAGAGAGTAGCATAAGGCATTGTAGATTTTCTTTGATTTGCTTAAATATAGAATTTCTGTATTTTACATGATAGAGCATATGGAGTTGGTGTATATACTCAAAAACAGATTAGAATAGGGCATTGTATATTTTTTCTGACTGATTATATTCAGAGCGATTTTATTTTTAACATTGGTGTGCCTAGATAATATTTAGATTTTTTTATTCACGTACAATTTGAATTTTAGTATTTTATATGAGAGAGCATACTGAGATGGTGTATATACACCAAAACAGAGTAGAATAAGACATTGTATATTTTTTTCTGACAGATTATATTCAGAGCAATTTTGCTTTTAACATTGGGGTGCCTAGAAAATATTTAGATTTTTTTCAATTTGCTTGAGTACAGAATTTCTGTATTTTACATGGGAGAGCATATGGAGTTGGTGTATATACACCAAAATAGAGTAGGATAGGCCCTTGTATATTTTTTCTCACAGATTATATTCAGAGCAATTTTGTTTATAAATTTTGAATGCCTACATAATATTTAGATTTTTTCGATTTGGGTAAAATTAGAATTTCTGTATGTTAGATGAGAGAGCATACTGAGTTGGTGTATATACTCCAAAACAGAGTAGAATAATGCATTGTATATTTTTACTAACAAACTATATTCAGAGCCATTTTCTTTGAACTTTGCGGCGCCTAGATATTATTTGGATTTTTTTCGATTCGCCTAAAATTAGAATTTCGGTATTTTACAGAAGAGAGCATATTGAGTTGGTGTATATACTCCAAAACAGAGTAGAAAAGGGCATTGTATATTTTTTCTGACAGATTATAGTCTGAGCAATCTTGCTTATAACATTGGGGTGCCTATATAATATTTAGATTTTTTTGATTCACGTAAAATTAGAATTTTGGTATTTTATATGAGAGAGCATACTCAGTTGGTGTATATACTCCAAAACAGAGTAGAATAAGGCACTGTATATTTTTTCTAACAGACTGTATTCAGAGACATATTCCTTTATCTTTGGGGCGCCTAGATATTATTTAGATTATTTTCGCTTTTCGTAAAATTAAAATTTCGGTATTTTACATGAGAGAGCATATTGAGTTGGTATGTATACTCCAAAACAGAGTAGAAAAGGTCATTTTATATTTTTTCTGACAGATTATATTCAGAGCAATTTTGTTTTTAACATTGGGGTGTCTACGTAATATTTAGATTGTTTTGGATTCACTTAAATATAGAATTTTTTTATTTTACATAAGAGAGCATATGGAGTTGGTGTTTATACTCCAAAACAGAGTAGAATAGGGCAGTGTATATTTTTTCTGACAGATTACATTCAGAGCAATTTTGTTTTTAATATTGTGTTGCCTAGATAATATTTAGATGTTTTTGATTCACTTAAAATTAGAATTTTGTTATTTTACATGAGAGAGCATACTGAGTTAAGGTATATACTCTAAAACACAGTTGAACAAGGCAATGTATATTTTTCCTAACAGTATATTCAGAGCCATTTTCTATTAACTTTGGGGCGCTTAGATTCTTTTCGATTCGCATAAAATTAGAATTACTGTATTTTACATGGAAGAGCATAGGGAGTTGGTGTATATACTCCAAAACAAAGTAGAAAAGGGCATTGTATATTTTTTCTGACAGATTGTATTCAGAGCAATTTTTTTTTTAACATTGGGGTGCCTAGATAATATTTAAATTTTTTTCGATTCTCTTAAATTTAGAATTTCTGTATTTTACATTATAGAGCATATGGAATTGCTGTATATACTGCAAAACAGAGTAGAATAAGGCATTGTATATTTTTTCTGACAGATTATATTCAGAGCAATTTTGCTTTTAACATTGGGGTGCCTAGATAATATTTAGATTTTTTTCGATTCGCTTAAATACAGAATTTCTGTATTTTATATGATAGAGCATATGGAGTTGGTGTATATACTCCAAAACAGAGTAGAATAGGGCATTGTATATTTTTTCTGACAGATTATATTCAGAGCAATTTTGTTTTTAATATCAGTGTGCCTAGATAATATTTAGATTTTTTTTCTATTCACGTAAAATTAGAATTTCTGTATTTTACATGATAGAGCATATGGAGTTGGTGTATATACTCCAAAACAAAGTAAAATAAGGCATTGTATATTTTTTCGAACAGACTATATTTACAGCCATTTTCTTTTAACTTTGAGGCGCCTAGATATTATTTAGATGTTTGTCGATTCACATAAAATTTGAATTTCTGTATTTTACATTAGAGAGCAGATTGAGTTGGTGTATGTACTCCAAAACAGAGTAGAAAAGGGCATTGTATATTTTTTCTGTCAGATTATATTCAGCGCAATTTTGCTTTTAACATTGGGGTGCATAGATAATATTTAGATTTTTTTCGATTCGCTTAAATGTTGAATTTCTGTATTTGACAAGAGAGAGCATATCGAGTTGGTGTATATACTCCATAACAGAGTAGAATAGGGAATTGTATATTTTTTCTGACATATTATCTTCAGAGAAATTTTTTTTTTAACATTGGGGTGCCTCGATAATATTTAGATCTTATTTGATTCACCTTAAATTAGAATTTCGGTATTTTACATGAGAGAGCATACTGAGTTGGTGTATATACTCCAAAACGGAGTACAATAGGGCATTGCATATTTTTTCTGACAAATTATATTCAGAGATATTTTGTTTTAACATTGGGGTGCCTAGGTAATATTTGGTTTTTTTCGATTCAGGTTAAATTTGAATTTTTGTATTTTACATGAGATTGCATATTGAGTTGGTTTGTATACGACAAAACAGAGTAAAAAAAAGAATTGTATATTTTTTCTGACAGATTTTATTCAGAGGCATTTTTCTTCTAACATTGTGGTCCCTATATAATTTTTAGATTTTTTTCGATACTCTTAAATATAGAATTTTTGTATTTTACATGTGAGAGCATATGGAGTTGGTGTATATACTCCAACACACAGTACAACAAGGCATTGTATATTTTTTCTAACAGACTATCTTCAGAGCCATTTTCTTATAAATTTGGGATGCCTAGATATTGTTAAATTTTTTTCAATTAGCGTAAAAGTATAATTTCGGTATTTTACCTAAGAGAGCATATGGAGTTGGTGTATATACAACAAAACAGAGTAGAATAGGGCATTGTATATTTTTTAAGACAGATTATATTCAGAGCAGTTTTGCTTTTAATATTGGGGTGCCTAGATAATATTTAGATTTCTTTCGATTCGCTTAAATATAGAATTTTTGTGTTTTACAAGAGAGCAAATGGAGTTGGTCTATATACTTCAAAACAGAGTAATATAGGGCATTGTATATTTTTTAGACAGATTATATTCAGAGCAATTTTGTTTTTAACATTGGAGTTCTGAGATATTATTTAGATTTTTTCAATTCGGGTAAAATAAGATTTTCAGTATTTTACATGAGAGAGCATACTGAGTTGGTTTATATACTAAAAAACAGAGTAGAATAAGGCATTGTATATTTTATCTAACAGACTATATTCAGAGCAATTTTCCTTAACTTTGGGGCGCCTAGATATTATTTAGATTTTTTTCGATTTGCGTAAAATTAGAATTTCAGTATTTTACAAGAGAGCATATTGAGTTGGTGTATATACTCCAAAACAAAGTAGAAAAGGTCATTGTATATTTTTTCTGACAGATTATATTCAGAGAAATTTTGCTTTTAACTTGGGGTGCCTAAATAATATTTAGATTTTTTTCGATTCACGTAAAATTAGAGTTTCGTAATTTTACATGAGAGAGCATACTGAGTTGGTGTATATACTCCAAAACAGAGTAGAATAAGGCATTGTATATTTTTTCTAACAGCCTATATTCAGAGCCATTTTCTTTGAACTTTGGGGCGCCTAGATATTATTTAGATTTTTTTTGATTCACGTAAAATTAGAGTTTCGTAATTTTACATGAGAGAGCATACTGAGTTGTTGTATATACTCCAAAACTGAGTTGAAAAGGGCATTGTGTATTTTTTCTGACGGATTATATTCAGAGCAATTTTGCTATTAGCCTTGGGGTGCCTAGATAATATTGAGATTTTTTTCAATTCGCGTAAATTTAGAATTTTGGTATTTTAAATGAGAGAGCATATGGTGACGCTGTATATACTCCAAAACTGGGTAGAAAAAGCATTGTATGTATTTTCTGATAGATTATATTCATAGCAATTTTGCTACTACCGTTGTGGTGCCTTGATAATATTTATATTTCATTTGATTAGCATTAATTTAAAATTTCGTTATTTTACATGAGAGAGTATATTGGGTTGGTGTACATATTCCATAACATAGTAGAAAATGGCATTGTATCTTTTTTCTGGAAGATTATATTCAGAGAAATTATGCTTTTAACAATGGGTGCCTAGATAATATTTAGATATTTTTCGATTCACGTAAAATTAGAATTTTGTTATTTTACATGAGAGAGTATATTGGGTTGGTGTATATACTCCAAAACGGAGTAGGAAACTGCATTGTATATTTTTTCTGACAGATTATATTCAGAGAAATTTTGTTTTTAACATTGGTGTGCCTAGATAATATTTAGATTTTTTCAATTCGGGTAAAATTAGAATTTCTGTATTTTACACGAGAGAGCATAATGAGTTCGTGTATATCCTCCAAAACATAGTAGAGTAAGGTATTGTATATTTCTTCTAACAGACTATATTCAGAGCCATTTTCTTTTAACTTTTGGGCGAATTGATATTATTTAGATTTTTTTCGATACTCGTAAAATTAGAATTTGAGTATTTTACATGAGAGAGCATATTGAGTTGGTGTATATACTCCCATACAGAGTAGAAAAGGGCACTGTATATTTTTTATGACAGATTATATTCAGAGCAATTTTGATTTTAACATTGTCGTGCCTAGATAACATTTAATTTTTTTCGATTCACGTAAAATCAGTATTTCGATCTTTTACATGTGAGAGAATACTGAGTTGGTGTATATACTCCAAAACAGAGTAGAATAGGACATTTTATATTATATTTTAAAGATTATATTCAGAGAAATTTTGTTTTTAACATTGGGGTGCCTAGATTATATTTAGATTATTTCAATTCGGCTAAAATTATAATTTCTGTATTTTACATGAGCCAGCATATTGAGGTGGTGTATATACTCGAAAACAGAGTAGAATAGGGAATTGTATATTTTTTCTGGCAGATTATATTCAGAGCCATTTTGTTTTTAACATTGGGGTGCCTAGATAATATTTAGATTTTTTCGATTCAGGTAAAATTAGAATTTCGGTATTTTTCATGAGACAGCATACTGAGTTGGTGTATGTACTCCAAAACAGAGTACAAAAAGGCATTGTATATTATTTATGATGGATTACCATCCGAGCAATTTTGTGCTTATCCTTGCGGTGCCTAGATAATATTTAGATTTTTTTCAATTCTATTAAATATAGAATTTCTGTATTTTACATGAGAGAGCAGGTAGAGTTGGTGTATATATTCCAAAACAGAGTAGAATAAGGCGTTGTTTAATTTTTCTGACAGATTATATTCAGAGCAATTTTGTTTTTAACATTGGGGTGCGTAGATAATATTTAGATTTTTTTGATTTGGGTAAAATTAGAATATCTTTATTTTACATGAGAGAGCATACTGAGTTCGTGTATATACTCCAAAACATGGTAGAATAAGGCATTGTACATTTGTTCTAACAGACTATATTCAGAGCCATTTTCTTTTTACTTTGAGGTCCTAGATATTATATAGATTATTTTTGATTCGCAAATAATTAGAATTTCCGTATTTTACATGAGACAGCATATTGAGTTGCTGTATATACTCCAAAACAGAGTAGAAAAGGGCATTGTATATTTTATCTGACAGAATGTATTTAGAGCAATTTTGTTTTTAACATTGGGGTGCCTAGATAATATTTAGATTTTTTCGATTCATGTAAAATTAGAATTTCCGTATTTTACATGAGAGAGCATACTGAGTTGGTGTATATACTCCAAAGCAGAGTAGAATATGGCATTATATATTTTTTCTGACAGATTTTATTCAGAGCAATTTTGTTTTTAACATTGGGGTGCCTAGATAACATTTAGATTTTTTTTGATTCACATAAATTAGAATTTATGTATTTTCCATGAGAGAACATACTGAGTTGGTGTATATACTCCAAAACAGAGTGGAATAAGGCATTGTATGTTTTTACTAACAGAGTACATGAAGAGCCATTTTCTTTTAACTTTGGGGTGCCTAGATATTATTTAGATTTTTTTCGATTCGCCTAAATTTATAATTTCGTTATTTTACATGAGAGAGCATATGGAGTTGGTGTATATACTCCAAAACAGAGTAGAATAGAACATTGTATATTTTTTATGACAGATCATATTCAGAGCAATTTTGTTTTAAACATTGGGGTGCCTAGGTAATATTTAGATTTTAACTATTCTGGTAAAATTAGAATTTCTATATTTTACATGAGAGATTACACGAAATTTGTGTATATACTCCAAAACAGTGTATAATAAAACATTGTATATTTTTCTAACACACTATATTCAGAGACATTTTCTTTTAACTTTGGGGCACCTAGTAATTATTTAGATTTTTTTCGATTCGCGTATAATTATAATTTCCGTATTTTACATGTGATAGCATATTAAGTTGGTGTATATACTACAAAACAGAGTAGAAAAGGACATTGTATATTTTCTCTGACAGACTATATTCAGAGCAATTTTGCTTTTAACATTCGGGTGCCTAGATAATATTTAGATTTTCTTCGATTCACTTAAATATACAATTTAGGTATTTTACACGAGACAGCATGTGGAGTTGGTGTATATATTCCAAAACAAAGTAGAATAAGACATTGTATATTTTCTCTAACAGACTATATTTAGAGCCAGTTTCTTTATCATTGGGGCGCCTAGATATTATTTAGATTTTTACCGATTCACATATAATTAGAATTTCGTTATTTTACATTAGAGAGCATACTGAGTTGGTGTATATGCCCCAAGCCAGAGTAATATAAGGCATTGTATATTTTATCTAACAGTCTATATTAAGAGACATTTTCTAGTAACTTTGGGGAGCCTAGATATGATTTAGATTTTTTTCAATTCGGGTATAATTAGAATTTCCGTATTTTACATGAAAGAGCATATTGAGTTTGTGTATATACTCCAAAAGAAAGTAGAATAAAACATTGCATATTTTTTGTGACAGATTATATTCAGAGCAATTTTCCTTGTAACATTGGGATGCCTAGATAATATTTAGATTTTTTTCGATTCCCGTAAAATTAGAATTTCTTTATTTTACATGAGAGAGCATATTGACATAGTGTATATACTACAAAACAGAGTAGAAAAGGGCATTGTATATTTTTTCTGACAGATTATATTTAGAGCAATTTTGTTTCTAACATAGGGGTGCCTAGATAATATTTAGATTTTTTTCGAGTCTCTTAAATATAGAATTTCTGTATTTTACATGAGAGAGCATATGGAGTTGGTGTATATTCCAAAACAGAGAAGAATCGGGCATTGTATATTTATTTCTGACAGATTATATTCAGAGCAATTTTGTTTTTAACATTGGGGTGCCTAGATAATATTTAGATTTTTTCGATTCGGGTAAAATTAGAATTTCTGTATTTTACATGAGAGAGCACACTGAGTTGGTGTATATACTCCAAAACAGAGTAGAATAAGGCATTGTATATTTTATCTAACAGACTATATTCAGAGCCACTTTCTTTTACCTTTGGGTCGCCTAGATATTATTTAGATTTATTTCGATTCGCATAAAATTAGAATTTCGGGATTTTACATGAGAGAGCATACTGAGTGTGTGTGTATACTGCAATACAGAGTAGAAAAGGGCATTGTATAATTTTTATGACAGATTATATTCAGAGCAATTTTGCTTTTAACATCGGGGTGCCTAGATAATATTTAGATTTTTTTCGATTCACCTAAATTTAGAATTTCGGTATTTTACATGAGCGAGTATACTGAGTTGGTGTATATATTCAAAAACAGAAAACAATGTGGCATTGTATATTTTTTTGACAGATTATATTCAGAGCTATTTTGTGTTTAACTTTGGGGTGCCTAGATAATATTTAGATTTTTTTCGATTCTCTTAAATATAGAATTTCTGTATTTTACATGAGAGAGCAGGTAGAGTTGGTGTATATACTCAAAAACATAGTAGAATAGGGCATTGTTTATTTTTTCTGACAGATTATATTCAGAGAAATTTTCTTTTTTACATTCGGGTGCGTAGATAATATTTAGATTTTTTCGATTTGGGTAAAATTTGAATATCTTTATTTTACACGAGAGAGCATACTGAGTTCCTGTCTATACTCCAAAACATAGTAGAATAAGGCATTGTATTTTTGTTATAACAGACTATATTCAGAGCTATTTTCTTTTAACTTTGGGGAGCCTAGATATTTTTTAGATTTTTTTTGATTCACGTAAAATTTGAATTTGGGTATTTTACATGAGAGAGCATATTGAGTTGGTGTATATACTCCAATACAGAGTAAAAAAGGGCATTGTATAATTTTTATGACACATTATATTCAGAGCAATTTTGCTTTTAACATTGGGGTGGCTAGATAATATTTAGATTTTTTTCGATTCTGGTAAATTTAGAATTTCTGTATTTTACATGAGAGAGCAAATTGAGTTGATGTATATACTACAAAACAGAGTAGAAACGGGCATTGTATATTTTTTCTGACCGAATATATTGACAGCACTTTTGCTTTTAACGTTGGGGTGCGTAGATAATATTTAGATTCTGTTCGATTCGCTTAAATATAGAATTTCTGTTTTTTTCATGAGAGAGCATGTGGAGTTGGTGTATATACTAGAAAACAGAGTAGAATAGGGCATTGTATTTTTTTTGTGACAGATTATATACAGAGCAATTCTCTTTTAAACATTGGGGTGCCTAGGAAATATTTAGATTTTAACTATTCCGGTAAAATTAGACTTTCTGTATTTTACATGAGTACACGAAGTTTGTGTATATACTCATAAACAGAGTAGAATTAAACATTGTATATTTTTTCTAACAGACTATATTCAGAGCCATTTTCTTTTAACTTTGGGGTCCCTAGATATTATTTAGATTTTTTTCGATTCATGTAAAATTAGAATTTCGTTATTTTACATGAGAGAGCATAGTGAGTTGGTGTATATACTCCAAAACACAGAAGAATAAGGCATTGTATATTTTTTCTAACAGACTATATTCAGAGCAATTTCCTTTTAACATTGGGGTGCCTAGATATTATTTAGATTTTTTTCGATTCACGTAAAATTAGAATTTCGGTATTTTACATGAGAGTGCATATAGAGTTGGTGTATATATTTCAAAACAGTGTAGACAAGGGCATTTCATATTTTGTGAGACAGACTATATTCATAGCAATTTTCCTATTAACATAGGGGTGCCTAGATAATATTTAAAATTTTTTCGATTCGCTTAAATATAGAATTGCTGTATTTTAAATGAGAGAGTATATGGAGTTGGTGTATGTACTTAAAAACAGAGTAGAATAGGGCATTGTATATTTTTTCTGACAGATTATATTCAGAGTAATTTTGTTTTTAACATTGGGGTACCTGGATAATATTTAGATTTTTTTCGATTCGCTTAAATATATAATTTTTGTATTTTACATGACAGAGCTGATGAAGTTGGTGTATATACTCCAAAACAGAGTAGAAAAGGGCATTGTATATTTTTTCTGACAAATTATATTCAGAGCAATTTTGTTTTTAACATTGGGGTGTCTAGATAATATTTAGATTTTTTCGATTGGCTTAAATATAGAATTTTTGTATTTTACATGAGAGAGCATATGGAGTTGGTGTATATTCTCCACAAGAGCGTAGAATAGGGCATTGCATATGTTTTCTGACAGATGATATTCACAGCAATTTTGTTTTTAACATTGGGCTGCCTAGATAATATTTAGATTTTTTCGATTCACGTAAAATTAGAATTTCTGTATTTTACACGAGAGAGCATATTGAGTTGAGTTGGTGTATATACTACAAAACAGAGAATAGGGCATTGTACATTTTCTCTGACAGAATATATTAAGAGCAATCTTGTTTTTAACATTGGGAAGCCTAGATAATATTTAGATTTTTTCGATTAGAATAAAGTTAGAATTTCTGTATTTTACATGAGAGAGCATATTGAGTTGAGTTGGTGTATATACTACAAAACAAAGAATAGGGCATTGTATATTTTTTCTAACAGACTATATTCAGAGCCATTTTCTTTTAACTTTGGGGCACCTAGATATTATTTCGATTTTCTTCGATTCACGTAAACTTAGAATTTCCCTATTTTACATGAGAGAGCATATTGAGTTGGTGTATATACTACAAAACAGAGTAGAAAAGGGCACTGTATATTTTTTCTGACAGATTATATTCAGAGCAATTTTGCTTTTAACATTGGGGTGCCTAGATAATATTTAGATTTTTTTCAATTCGCTTAAATATATAATTTCTGCATTTTACATGAGAGAGGATACTGAGTTAGTGTATATACTCCAAAACAAAACAGAATAAGGCATTGTATATTTTTTCTAACAGACTATATTTAGAGCCATTTTCTTTTACCTTTGGGGCGCCTAGATATTATTTAGATTTTCTTCGATTTGCGTAAACTTAGAATTTCGGTATTTTACATGAGAGAGAATATTGAGTTGGTGTATATACTACAAAACAGAGTAGAAATGGGTACTGCATATTTTTTCTGACATATATTCAGAGCAATTTTGCTTTTAACATTGGGGTGCCTAGATAATATTTAGATTTTTTTCGATTCACCTAAAATTAGAATTTCGGTATTTTACATGAGAGAGCATACTGAGTTGTTGTATATACTACAAAACAGAGTAGAATAGGGCATTGTATATTTTTTCTGACAGATTATAATCAGAGCAATTTTGTTTTTAACATTTGGGTGCCTAGATATTTAGATTTTTTCGATTCGGATAAAATTAGAATTTCTGTATTTTACGTGAGAGAGCATACTGAGTTGGTGGATAAACTCCAAAACAGAATAGAAAAAAACATTGGATTATTTTTTTAACAGACTATATTTAGAGCCATTTTCTTTTAACTTTGGGACGCCCAGATAATATTTAGATTTTTTTCGATTCGCGTAAATTAGAATTTTGGTATTTTAAATGAGGGAGCATATTGAGTTGGTGTATATATTCCAAAACAGTGTAGAAAAGGGCATTGTGTATTTTTTCTGACAGATTATAATCAGAGCAATTTTGCTCATACCATTGGGGTTCCTAGATAATATTTAGATTTTATTTGATTCGCTTAAATATAGAATTTCTGTATTTTACAGGAGAGATCATATGGAGATGGTGTATATACTCCAAAACAGAGTAGCATAGGGCATTGTATATTTTTTCTGACAGATTATATTCAGAGGAATATTGTTTTTAACATTGGGGTGCCTAGATAATATTTAGGTTTTTTCTATTCGGGTAAAATTGGAATTTCTGTATTTTACAGGAGAGAGCATAATGAGTTCGTGTATATACTCCAAAAAAGAGTAGAATAAGGCATTGTTTATTATTTCTAACAGTCTATATTGAGACCCATTTTCTTTTAACTTTGGGGCACCTAGATATTATTTAGATTTTTTTCGATTTGCGTAAAATTAGAATTTCTATATTTTACATGAGAGAGCATATTGAGTTGGTGTATATACTCCAAAACAGAGTAGAAAATGGCATTGTATATTTCTTCTGACTTTATATACAGAGTAATTTTGCTTTTAATATTGGGGTCCCTAGATAATATTTAGATTTATTTTTGATTCACTTAAATATAGAATTTCTGTGTTTTACTTGAGAGAGCATATTGAGTTGGTGTATATACTTTAAAATAGAGTAGAATAGGGCATTGTATATTTTTTATGACAGATTACATTATGAGCAATTATGTTTTTAACATTGGGTTGCCTAGATAATATTTGGATTTTATTTGATTCCCGTAAATTTAGAATTTCTGTATTTTACATGAGAGAGCACACTGAGTTGGTGTATATACTCCAAAACAGGGTAGAATAAGGCACTGTATGTTATTTCTGACAGACTATATTCAGAGCCATTTTCTTTTAACTTTGGGGCGCCTACACATTATTTAGATTTTTTTAGATTCGGGTAAAATTAGAATTTCGGTATTTGACATGAGAGAGCTTATTGAGTTGGTGTATGTACTCCAAAATGAGTAGCAAAGGGCAGTGTATATTTTTGCTAACAGATTATATTCAGCGCAATTTCGCCTTTACGATTCGTATGTTTAAATTATATTTATAATTTTTCAATTCATGTAAAATTTGAATTTCTGTATTCTACATATGAGAGTATACTTAGTTGGTGTATATACTACAAAACAAAATAGAATAAGGCATTGTATATTTTTTCTAACACACTACATTGAGAGCCATTTTTTTTTAATTTTGGGGTGCCTAGATATTATTTAGATTTTTTTCGATTAGCGTAAATTCAGAATTTCGCTTTTTTACATGAGAGAGAATATGAAGTTGGTGTGTATACTCCAAAACAGAGTAGAAAAGAGCATTGTATATTTTTTCTGACAGATTATATTCAGAGCAATTTTGCGTTTAACATTGGGGTGCCTAGATAATATTTAGAATTTTTTCAATTCGCTTAAATATAGAATTTCTGTATTTTACATTAGAGAGCATATATAGTTGGTGTATATACTCCAAAAAAGAGTAGAATAGGGCATTGTATATTTTATCTGACAGATTATATTCAGAGCTATTTTGCTTTTAACATTGGGGTGCCTAGATAATATTTAGATTTTATTTGATTCACTTAAATATAGAATTTCTGTATTTACATGAGAGAGCATACGAAGTTGGTTTATATACTCCAATACAGAGTAGAATAGGACATTGTATATTTTTTCTGACAGATTATATTCAGAGCAATTTTGTTCTTAACATTGGGGTGCCTAGATTATACTTATATTTTCTTTGAATCGCTTAAGTATAGAATTTTTCTATTTTACATGAGAGAGCATATGGAGTTGGTGTATACACTCCAAAACGAAGTAGAAAAAAACATTGTATATTTTGTCAGACAGATTATATTAAGAGCAATTTTGCTTTAGACATTGGGGTGCCTAGATAATATTTAGATTTTTTTCGATTCACGGAAAATTAGAATTTCGGTATTTTACATGAGAGAGCATACTGAGTTGGTGTATATACTCCAAAACAGAGTAGAAAAGGGCATTGTATATTTTTTCTGACAGATTATATTGAGAGCAATTTTGTTTTTAACATTAGGGTGCCTAGATAATATTTAGATTTTTTTCTATTCGGTTAAATATAGAATTTCTGTAGTTTACATGAGTGAGCATGTAGAGTTGGTGTATATAGTCAAAACAGAGTAGAATAGGGCATTGTATATTTTCTCTTAGAGTTCATATCCAGAGCAATTTTGTTTTTAACATTGGGGTGCCTTGATAATATTTAGATTTTTTCAATTCGGGTAAAATTAGAATTTCTCTGTTTTACACGAGAGAGCATACTGAGTTGGTGTGTATACTCCAAAACATAGTAGAATAAGGTATTGTATATTTTTTCTAACATACTATAGTCAGAGCCATTTTTTTTTAACTTTGGGGCACCTAGATATTATTTATATATTTTTTAATTTGCTTAAATATAGAATTTCTCTATTTTTCATTAGAGAGCATGTAGAGTTGCTGTATATACTCAAAAAAAGAGTAGAATAAGGCATTGTATATTTTTTCTGAGAGTTTATATGCAGAGAAATTTGGTTTTTAACATTGGGGTGCCTTGATAATATTTAGATTTTTTCGATTCCGGTAAAATTACTTTCTGTATTTTACACGAGACACCATAGTCAGATGGTGTATATACTCCAAAATATAGTAGAATAAGGCATTGTATATTTTTTCTAACATATTATTCAGAGCGATTTTCTTTTAACTTTGGGGCGCCTAGATATTATTTAAATTTTTTTCGATTCGCTTAAAAGTAGAATTTTTGTATTTTACATGACAGAGCATATGGAATTGGTGTATATACTTCAAAATAGAGTAGACAAGAGCATTGTATATTTTTTCTGACAGATTATATTCAGAGCAATTTTGCTTTTAACATTGGGGTGCCTAGATAATATTTAGATTATATTCGATTTGCTTAAATACAGAATTTCTGTATTTTCCATGAGAGAGCATATGGAGTTGGTGTATATACTTTAAAAAAAAGTAGAATAGGGCATTGTATATTTTTTCTGACAGACTATATTATGAGCAATTTTGTTTTTAACATTGGGGTGCCTAGATAGTATTTAGATTTTTTGATTCTGGTAAAATTATATTTTCTGTATTTTACATGAGAGAGCATACTGAGTTGGTTTGTATACTCCAAAACAAAGTAGAATAAGGCATTGTATGTTTTTTCTAACAGACTACATTCAGAGCCATTTTCTTTTAACTTTGGGGCGCATAGATATCCTTTAGATTTATTTCGATTCACGTAAAATTAGAATTTCGGTATTTTACATGAGAGAACATATTGAGTTGGAGTATATACTCCAAAACAGACTAGATTAGGTCATTGTATATTTTTCATGAAAGATTATATTCAGAGAAATTTTGCTTTTAACATTCGGGTGCCTAGATAATATTTAGATTTTTTTCGATTCACGTAAAATTAGAATTTCGGTATTTTACATAAGAGAGCATACTGAGTTGGTTTATATACTCCAAAAAACTGTAGAATAAGGCATTGTATAATTTTTCTAACAGAGTATATTCAGAGTCATTTTCTTTTAACTTTGGGCCCCCTGGATATGATTTAGATTTGTTTCGATTCTCGTAAAATTAGAATTTCGATATTTTACATAAGAGAGCATATTAACATGGTGTACATACTCCAAAAGAGAGTAGAATAGGGCATTGTATATTTTTTCTGACAGATTATATTCAGAGCAATTTTGCTTTTAACATTGGGGTGCCTAGATAATATTTAGATTTCTTTCGATTAGCTTTAATATAGAATTTCTTTATTTTACATGAGAGAGCATATGGAGTTGGTGTATATACTCCCAAACAGAGTAGAATAGGGCATTCTATATTTTTTCTGACAGATTATATTCAATAAAATTTTGTTTTTCACATAGGGGTGCCTAGATTATATTTAGATTTTTTCGCTTCGGGTAAAATTAGAATTTCTGTATTTACATGAGAGAGCATATTGAGTTGATGTATATACTAAAAACAGAGTATAAAATGGCATTGTATATTTTTTTTTGACAGACTATATTCAGAGCAATTTTGCTTTTAACATTGGGGTGCCTAGATAATATTTAGATTTTTTTTGATTCGCTTAAATATAGACGTTTTGTATTTTACATGAGAGGGAATAGTGAACTGGTGTATATACTCCAAAACAGAGTAGAATAAGGCATTGTATATTTTTTCTAACAGACTATATTCACACCCATTTTCTTTTAACTTTGGAACGCCTTGATATTATTCAGATTTGTTTCGATTCGTGTAAAATTAGAATTTCGTTATTTTACATAAGAGAGCATATTGAGTTGGTGTACATACTCCAAAACAGAATAGAATAAGGCATTGTATATTTTTTCGGATTGATTATATTCAGAGCATTTTTGTTTTTAACATCGGGGTGCCTAGATAATATTTAGGTTATTTCGATTCTGCTAAAATTAGAATGTTTGTATTTTACATGAGACAGCATATTGAGTTGGTGTATATACTCCAAAACAGAGTAGAAAAGGGCATTGCATATTTTATCTGACAGATTTTATTTACAGCGATTTTGTTTTTCACATTGGGGTGCCTGGATAATATTTAGATTTCTTTCGATTTGCTTAAATATAGAATTTCTGTATTTTACATGAGAGAGCATATGGAGTTGGTGTATATACTCCAAAACAAAGTAGAATAGGGCATTGTATATTTTTTCTGACAGATATTATTCAGAGCAATTTTTTTTTTAAAATTCGGGTTCCTAGATAACATTTAGATTTTTTTCGACTCACGTAAATTAGAATTTCTGTATTTTCCATGAGAGAACATACTGAGTTGGTGTATATACCCCAAAACAGAGTGGAATAAGACATTGTATATTTTTACTAGCAGAGTACATGAAGAGCCATTTTCTTTTAACTTTGGGGTGCCTAGATATTATTTAGATTTTTTTTGATTCGCCTAAATTTATAATTTCGGTATTTTACATGAGAGAGCATATGGAGTTGGTGTATATACTCCAAAACAGAGTAGAAAAGGGCATTGTATATTTTTTCTGACAGATTATATTCAGAACAATTTTGATTTAAACATTGGGGTGCCTAGGTAACATTTATATTTGAACTATACAGGTAAAATTAATATTTCTATATTTTACCTGAGAGAGTACACGAAGTTTTTCTATATACTCCAAAACAGTGTATAATAAAACATTGCATATTTTTTTAACAGACTATATTCAGAGACATTTTTTTTAACTTTGGGGCGCCTAGTAATTATTTAGATTTTTTTCGATTCGCGTATAATTAGAATTTCTGTATTTTACATGAGATAGCCTATTAAGTTGGTGTATATACTACAAAGCAGAGTATAAAAGGGCATTGTATATTTTCTCTGACAGACTATATTCAGAGAAATTTTGCTTTCAACATTGGGGTGCCTAAATAATATTTAGATTTTCTTCGATTCGTTTAAATATACAGTTTATGTATTTTACATGAGACAGCATGGGGAGTTGGTGTATATATTCCAAAACAAAGTAGAATAAGACATTGTATATTTTCTCTAACAGACTATATTTAGAGCCATTTTATTTATCTTTGGGGCGCCTAGATATTATTTAGATTTTTTCCAATTCGCGTATAATTAGAATTTCGGTATTTTACTTTAGAGAGCATACTGAGTTGGTGTATATACCCCAAAACAGAGTAATATAAGGCATTGTATATTTTATCTAACAGTCTATATTAAGAGCCATTTTCTATTAACTTTGGGGCACCTAGATATTATTTAGATTTTTTTCGATTCGCATATAATTAGAATTTCCGTATTTTACATGAAAGAGCATATTGAGTTTGTGTATATACTACGAAACAGAGTAGAAAAGGGCATTGTATATTTTTTATGACAGATTATATTTAGAGCAATTTTGTTTTTAATATAGGGGTGCCTAGATAATATTTAGATTTTTCTCGAGTCTCTTAAATATAGAATTTCTGTATTTTACATGAGAGAGCATATGGAGTTGGTGTATACCTTAAAACAGAGAAGAATCGGGCATTGTATATTTTTTCTGACAGATTATATTCAGAGCAATTTTCTTTTTAACACTGGGGTGCCTAGATAATATTTAGATTTTTTCGATTCGGGTAAAATTAGAATTTCTGTATTTTACATGACAGAGCATACTGAGTTGGTGTATATACTCCAAAACATAGTAGAATATGGCATTGTATATTTGTTCTAACAGACTATATTCAGAGCCATTTTCTTTTAACTTTGGGTCGCCAGGTTATTATGTAGATTTTCTTTGATTCGCGTAAAATTAGAATTTCGGTATTTTACATGAGAAAGCATATTGAGTTGGTGTATATACTCCAAAATAGAGTAGAAAAGGGTATTGTATATTTTTTATGACGGATTATATTCAGAGCAATTTAGTTTTTAACATTGGGGTGCCTAGATAATATTTAGATTTTTTTTGATTCGCATAAATATTTCTGTATTTTACATGAGAGTGGATGTGGAGTTGGTGTATATACTACAAAACAGAGTAGAAAAGGGCATTGTATATTTTTTTCTGACAGATTTTATTCAGAGCAATTTTGTTTTTAGCATTGGGGTGCCTAAAAAATATTCAGATTTTCTTCGATTTACGTAAAATTAGAATTTCTGTATTTTACATGAGAGAGCATATGGAATTGGTGTATATACTCCAAAACAGAGTAGAATAGGGCATTGTATATTTTCTCTGACAGATTATATTCAGAGCAATTTTTTTTTAACATTGGGGTGCCTAGATAATATTTAGATTTTTGCGATTCGGGAAGAATTAGAATTTCTATATTTTACATGAGAGAGCATCCTGAGTTGGTGTATATACTCCAAAACAGAGTAGAATAAGGCATTGTATATTTTTTCTAACAGACTATATTCCGAGCCATTTTTGTTGAACTTTTAGGCGCCTAGGTATTATTTACATTTTTTTCGATTCACGGAAAATTAGAATTTCTGTATTTTACATGAGAGAGCATATGGAGTTGGTGTATATACTACAAAACAGAGTAGAAAAGGGCATTGTACATTTTTTCTGACAGATTTTATTCAGAGCGATTTTGTTTTTAACATTGCGGTGCCTAGATAATATTTAGAAATTTATCAATTCTCTTGAAATTAGAATTTCGGTATTTTACATAAGAGAGCATATTGAGTTGTATTATATACTCCAAAACCGAGTAAAATAAGGCATTTTATAATTATTGTGACAGATTATATTTAGAGCAATTTTGTTTTTAACATTGGGTTGCCTAGATAATATTTAGATTTATTTCGATTCAAGTAAAATTTGAATTTCTGTATTTTACATGAGAGAGCATACTGAGTTGGTGTATATACTCCAAAACAGAGTAGAATAAGGCATTGTATATTTTTTCTAACAGACTATATTCAGAGCCATTTTCTTTTAACTTTGGGGCGCCTAGATAATATTTAGATATTTTTCGATTCGCGTAAAATTAGAATTCCGGTATTTTACATGAGAGAGCATATTGAGTTGGTGTATATACTACAAAACAGAGTAGAAAATGAAATTGGATATTTTTTTCTGTCAGATTATATTTAGACCAATTTTATTTTAACATTGGGGTGCCTTGATTATATTTACATTTTTCCGATTCAGGTAAAATTAGAATTTCTGTATTTTACATGAGCGAGCATATTGTGTTTGTGTATATACTCCAAAGCAGAGTAGAATAGGGCATTGTATGTTTTTTCTGATAGATTACATTCAGAGCAATTTTGTTTTTAACATTAGGGTGCCTAAATAATATTTAGATTTTTTTTCGATTCATGTAAAATTACAATTTCGGTATTTTACATAAGAGAGCATACTGAGTTGGTGTATATTCTCCGAAACAGAGTAGAATAAGGCATTGTATATTATTTCTAACAGACTATATTCAGAGCCCTTTTCTGTTATCTTTGGGACGCCTAGATATTTTTTAGATTTTTATCGATTCACGTAAAATATGAATTTCTGGATTTTCATGAGAGAGCGTACTGAGTTGGTTTATATACTCCAAAACAGAGTAGAATAAGGCATTGTATTTTTTTTCTAAGAGATTATATTCAGAGCAAAATTGCTTTTAACATTGGGGTGCCTAGATAATATTTAAATTTTTTTCTATTCACGTAAATATAGAATTTCTGTATTTTACATGAGAGAGCATATGGAGTTGGTGTCTATGCTCCAAAACAAAGAAGAATAAAGCATTGTACATTTTTTCTGACAGATTATATTCAGAACAATTTTGTTTTTAACATTGGGGTGCCTAGATAATATTTAGATTTTTTTCGATTCATGTAAAATTAAAATTTCTGTATTTTACATGAGAGAGAATCCTGAGTTGGTTTATATACTTTAAAACAGAATAGAATAAGGCAGTGTAAATTTTTTCTGAGAGACGATATTCGGAGCCATTTTCTTTTAACTTTGGGGAGCCTAGATATTATTTAGATGTTTTTTGATTCGTGTAAAATTTAAATTTCGGTATTTTACATGAGAGAGCATATTGAGTTGGTGTATATACCATAAAACAGAGTAAAAAAGGGCATTGTATATTTTTTCTGGCAGATTATATTCAGAGCAATTATATTTTAACATTGGGGTGCCTAGATAATATTTATATTTTTTTCATTTCACGTAAAATTAGAATTTCGGTATTTTACATGAGAGAGCATACTGAGTTCGTATATATACCCCAAAACACAGTAGAATAAGGCATCGTATATTTTCTCTATGAGACTATATTCAGAACCATTTTCTTTTAACTTTGGGGCACCTAGATAGTATTTAGATTTTTTTCGATTCACGTAAAATTAGAATTTCGGTATTTTATATGAGAGAGCAATTTTAGTTGGTGTATATAATACAAAACAGAGTAGAAAACAACGTTGTATATTTTTTCTGACAGATTATATTCAGAGCAATATTTCTGTTAACATTGGGGTGCCTAGATAATATTTGGATTTATTTCGATTCATTTAAATATAAAATTTCTGTATTTTACAAGAGAGAATATATGGAGTTGGTGTATATACTCAAAAACAGAGTAGAATACGTCATTGTATATTTTTTCGACAGATTACGTTCCAAGCAATTTTGTTTTTAACATTGGTGTGCCTAGATAATATTTAGATTTTATTCGATTCACGTAAATTAGAATTTCTGTATTTTATATGAGTGAGCATATTGAGTTGGTGTATATACTCCAAAACAGAGTAGAATAGGGCATTGTATATTTTTTCTGAAAGATTGTATTCAGAGCAATTTTGTTTTTAACATTAGGGTGCCTAGATTATATTTAGATTTTTTCGATTCGGGTAAAATTAGAATTTTTGTATTTTACATGGGAGAGCATATTGTGTTGGTTTATATACTACAAAACAGAGTCGAAAAAGGCATTGTGTATTTTTTCTGACAGATTATATTCAGAGCAATTTTGCTTTTAACATTGGGGTGCCTAGATAATATTTAGATATTTTTCGATTTGCTTAAATATAGAATTTCTGTATTTTACATGAGAGTGCATATGAAGTTGGTGTATATACTTTAAAACAAAGTAGAATAGGGCATTGTATATTTTTTCTGGCAGTTTATATTCAGAGTAATTTTTTTTTTAACATTGGGTTGCCTAGATAATATTTAGATTTTTTTCGATTTGCTTAAATATAGAATTTCTGTATTTTACATGAGAGAGCATACTGAATTGGTGTATATACTCCAAAACCGAGTAGAATAGGGCATTGTGTAATTATTGTGACAGATTATATTCAGAGGAATTTTGTTTTTATCACTGGGTTGCCTAGATAATATTTCGATTTTTTTGATTCACGTAAAATTAGAATTTCTGTATTTTACATGAGAGAGCATATTCAGTTGATGCCTATACTACAAAACAGAGTAGAAAAAGGCATTGTATATTTTTTCTGACAGATTATATTTAGAGCAATATTGCTTTTAACATTGGGGTGCCTAGATACTATTTAGATTATTTCAATTCGGGTAAAATTAGAATTTCTGTATTTTACATGAGAGAGCATACTTAGTTGGAGTATATACTCCAAAACAGAGTAGAATAAGGCATTGTATATTTTTCTAACAGACTATATTCAGAGCCATTTTCTTTTAACATTGGGTTGCCTAAATAATATCTGGATTTTTTTCGATTTGCTTTAATTATAGAATTTCTGTATTTTACATGAGAGAGCATATGGAGTCGCTGTATATACTCCAAAACAAAGTAGAATAGGGCATTGTATATTTTTTCTGACAGATTATATTCAGATCGATTTTTTTTTTAATTTTGGGGTGCCTACCTAACATTTAGATTTTTTTCGATTCGCTTAAATATAGAATTTCTGTATTTTACATGAGAGAGAATGTTGAGTTGGTGTATATACTCCAAAACAGAGTAGAATAGGGCATTGTATATTTTCCATGAAAGACTATATTCAGAGCAATTTTTTTTAACACTGAGGTGCCTAGATAATATTTAGATTTTTTCAATTCATGTAAAATTCGAATTTCTGTATTTTACATGAAAGGGCATATAAAGTTGGTGTATAAACTTTAAAACAGATTAGAATAGGGCATTTTATATTTTTTCTGACAGTCTATATTCAGAGCAATTTTTTTTAAACATTGGGGTGCGTAGATAATATTTAGATTTTTTTTGATTCACGTAAAATTAGAATTGCTGTATTTTGCATAAGAGAGCCTACTGAGATGGTGTATATACTCCAAAACCGACTAGAATAAGGCATTGTATATTTTTTCTAACAGACTATATTCAGAGCCAATTTCTTTTAACTTTGGGGCACCTAGATATTATTTAGATATATTTCAATTCACGTAAAATTAGAATTTCTGTATTTTACATGAGAGAGCATATGGAGTTGGTGTATATACTCCAAAACAGAGTAGAATCGGGCATTGTATATTTTTTCTGAAAGATTATATTCAGAGCAATTTTACTTTAACATCGGGGTACATAGACAATATTTAGGTTTTCCTCGATTCACGTAAATTTAGAATTTCTGTATTTTCCATGACAGAGCATACTGAGTTGGTGTATATACTCCAAAACAGAGTAGAATAGGGCATTGTTTATTTTTTCTGACAAATTATAATCAGAGCAATTTTGTTTTTAACATTGGGGTGCCTAGGCAATATTTAGATATTTTTGATTTGGGTAAAATTAGAATTTCTGTATTTTACATGAGGGAGCATATGGAGTTGGTGTATATTCTCCAAAACAGAGTAGAATAGGGCATTTTATATTATTTCTGACAGATTATATTCAGAGAAATTTTGTTTTAAACATTGAGGTGCCTACATAATATTTTGATTTTTTCGATTCGGGTAAAATTAGAATTTTTGTATTTTACATGAGAGAGCATATTAAATTGGTGTATATACTAAAAATAGGGTAGAAAGGGCATTCTATATTTTTTCTGACAGATTATATTCAGAGCAATTTAGCTTTTAAAATTCGGGTGCGTAGATAATATTTAAATTTTTTTCGATTCTCTTAAATATAGAATTTTTGTATTTTACATGAGAGAGTATACTGAGTTGTGTTATATACTCCAAAACAGAGTAGAATAGGGCACTGTATATTTTAACTGACAGATTATATTCAGAGAAATTTTGCTTTTAAAATTGAGGTGCCTAGATAAAAATTAGATTTTTGTCAATTCGCTTAAATATAGAATTTCAGTATTTTACATGAGAGAGCATATGGAGTTGGTGTATATACTCGAAAACAGAGTAGAATAAGGCATTGTATAATGTTTCTGACAGATTATATTCAGAGCAATTTTTTATTTAACATTGGGGTGCCTAGATAATATTTAGATTTTTTTGATCGAATAAATATGGAATTTCTTTATTTTACATGAGAGAGCATATTGAGTTGGTGTATATACTAAAAAATAGAGTAGAATAGGGCATTGTATATTTTTTATGACAGATTATATTCAGAGCGATTTTGTTTTTAACATTGCGGTGCCTAGATAATATTTAGATTTTTTTCGATTCGCTTAAATATAGAATTTCTGTATTTTACATGAGAGAGCATATGGAGTTGGTGTATATACTCCAAAACAGAGTAGAATAGGGCATTGTATATTTTTTCTGAAAAATTATATTCAGAGCAATTTTCTTTTTAACATTGACGTGCCTAAATAATATTTAGATTATTTCGATTCGGATAAAATTTGAATTTCTGTATTTTACATATCAGAGCATATTGAGTTGGTGTATATACTACAAAGCAGAGTAGAACATGGCATTGTGTATTTTTTCTGACAGATTATATTCAGAGAAATTTTGCTTTTATCATTGGTGTGCCTAGGTAATATTTAGATATTTTTTGATTCACTTAAATATAGAATTTCTGTATTTTACATGAGAGAGCATATGGAGTCGGTGTATATACTCCAAAACAGAGTAGAATAGGGCATTCTATATTTTTTCTGACAGATTATATTCAGAGCAACTTTGTTTTTAACATTGCAATGCCTAGATAATATTTAGATTTTTTTCAATTCGCTTAAATATAGGATTTCTCTATTTTACATGAGAGAGCATAGGGAGTTGGTGTATATACTCCAAAACAGAGTAGAATAGGGCATTGTATATTTTTTCTGACGGATGATATTCAGAGCAATTTTTTTTTTAATACTGGGTTGCCTAGATAATATTTAGATTTTTTCGATTTGGGTAGAATTAGAATTTTTGTATTTTACCTGAGAGAGCATATTGAGTTTGTGTATATACTACAAAAAAGAGAAGTTAAGGGCATTGTATATTTTATCTGACAGATTATATTAGGATCAATTTTGCTTTTCACATCGGGGTGCCTAGATACTATCTAGAATTTTTTCAATTCGCTTAAATATAGAATTTCTGTATTTTACTTGAGAGACCATATGGAGTTGGTGTATATACTTGAAAACAGAGAAGAATAAAGCACTGTATATATTTTCTTACAGACTATATTTAGAACCATTTTCTTTTTACTTTGGGGCGCTTAATATTATTTAGATTTATTTCGATTCACGTAAATTTGGAATTTCGGTATTTTACATGAGAGAGCATATGGAGTTGCTGTATATAATCCAAAACAGAGTAGAATAGGGCATTGTATATTTTTTCTGAAAGCTCTTATTCAGGGAAATTTTGTTTTTATCATTGAAGTGCCTAGATAATATTTAGATTTTTTTCGATTCACGTAAAATTAGAATTTCGATATTTTACATGAGAGAGCATACTGAGTTGGTGTATATACTCCAAAACAGAGTAGAATAGGGAATTGAATATTTTTTCTGACAGATTATATTCAGAGCAATTTTGTTTGTAACATTGCGTTGCCTACATAATATTTTGATGTTTTTGATTCGGGTAAAATTAGAATTTCGGTATTTTACATGAGAGAGAATACTGAGTTGGTATATATACTCCAAAACAGAGTAGAATACGGCATTGTATATTTTTTCTGAAAGATTATATTCAGAGCAATTTTGTTTTAAACATTGACGTGCCTACATAATTTTTAGACTATTTCGATTCAGATAAAATTTAAATTTTTGTATTTTACATATCAGAGCATATTCAGTTGGTGTATATACTACAAAACACAGTAGAAAATGGCATTCTGTATTTTTTCTGACAGATTATATTCAGAGTAATTTTGCTTTTATCATTGGGGTGCCAAGGTAATATTTAGATATTTTTCGATTCACTTAAATATAGAATTTCTGTATTTTATAAGACAGAGCATATGGAGTCGGTGTATATACTCCAAAACAAAGTAGAATAGGGCATTCTATATTTTTTCTGACAGATTATATTCAGAGAAATTTTGTTTTTAACATTGGGTTGACTAAATAATATTTAGATTTTTTCGATTTGGGTAAAATTAGAATTTCTGTATTTTACGTAAGAGAGCATACTGAGTTGGTGTATATACTTCAAAACAGAGTAGAATAAGGGAGTGTATATTTTCACTAACAGATTATATTAAGAGCCATTTTCTTTTAAATTTTTGGCGCCTAGATATTATTTAGATTTTGTTTGATTCGCGTAAAATTAGTATTTCTGTATTTTACATGAGAGAGCATATGGACCTGGTGTATATACTCCAAAACAGAGTAGAATCGGAAATTGTATATTTTTTCTGACAGATTATATTCAGAGCAATCTTCCTTTTAACATTGGGGTGCCAATATAATATTTACATTTTTTTCGATTCACGTAAAATTAGAATTTCTGTATTTTACATGAGAGAGCACACTGAGTTGGTGTACATACTCCAAAACAGAGTAGAATAGGACATTGTTTATTTTTTCTGACACATTATATTCAGAGGAATTTTGATTTTAACATTCGGGTGCCTAGATGATATATAGATTTTTTTCAATTTGCTTAAATATGGAATTTCTGTATTTTAGATGATAGAGCATATGGAGTTGGTGTATATACTCCAAAACAGAGTAGAATAAAGCATTGTATATTTTTTCTGACAGATTATATTCAGAAAAATTTTTTTTTAACATTGGCGTGCCGAGATAATATTTAAATTGTTTTCGATTCGCTTAAATATATAATTTCTGTATTTTACATGATAGAGCATATGGAGTTGGTGTATATACTTTAAAACAGAGTAGAATAGTGCATTGTATATTTTTTCTGACTGATTATATTCAGAGCAATTTTGTTTTTAACATTGGGGTGCCTAGATAATATTTATATTATTTTCCATTCACGTAAAATTAGAATTTCTGTATTTTACATGAGAGAGCATACTGAGTTGGTGTACATACTCGAAAACAGAGTAGAATAGGGCATTGTTTATTTTTTCTGACACATTATATTCAGAGAAATTTTGATTTTAACATTGGGATGCCGAGATAATATTTAGATTTTTTCGATTCGGGTAAAATTAGAGTTTCTGTATTTTACATGAGAGAGCATATTGAGTTGGTGTATATACTTTAAAACAGAGTAGAAAAGGGCATTGTATATTATTTCTGACATATTATATTCATAGCAATTTTGCTTTTAACATTGGGGTGCCTAGATAATATTTAGATTTTTTTCGATTTCCTTAAATATAGAATTTCTGTATTTTACATGAGAGAGCATATGGAGTTGGTTTATATACTTTAACACAGAGTAGAATAGGGCATTGTATATTTTTTCGGATAGATTATATTGAGAGCAATTTTGTTTTTAACATTGGGGTGCGTAGAGAGTATTTACATTTATTCGATTCTGATAGAATTAGCATTTCTGTATTTTACAGGAGAGAGCATATGGAGTTGGTGTATATACTCCAAAACAAAGTCGAATAAGGCATTGTATATTTTTTCTAACAGACTATATTCAGAGCCATTTTTGTTGAACGTTGGGGCGCCTAAATATTATTTAGATTTTTTTCGAATTGCGTAAAATTAGAATTTCTGTATATTACATGAGAGAGCATATAGAGTTGCTGTATATACTCCAAAACAGAGTAGAATAGGGCATTGTATATTTTTTCTGACAGATTATATTCAGAACAATTTTGTTTTTATCATTCAAGTGCCTAGATAATATTTAGATTTTTTTCGATTCACGCAAAATTAGAATTTCGGTATTTAACATGAGAGGGCATACTGAGTTGGTGTATATACTCCAAAACAGAGTAAAATAAAACATTGTATATTTTTCTCCCAGATTATATTCAGAACAATTTTGTTTTTAACATTGGGGTGCCAGGATAATATTTAGATTTTTTTCGATTCGCTTAAATATAGAATTTCTGTATTTTACATGAGAGAGCATATGGAGTTGGTTTATATACTGTAAAACAGAGTAGAATAGGGCATTGTATATTTTTTATGACAGATTATATTCAGAGCAATTTTGTTTTTAACATTGCGGTGCCTAGACAATATTTATATTTTTTTTGATTCGGGTAGAATTAGAATTTTTGTATTTTACAGAAGAGAGCATATGGAGTTAGTTTATATACTCCAAAACAAAGTAGAATAACGCATTGTATATTTTTTCTAACTGACTATATTCAGAGCTATTTTTTTGGAACGTTGTGGCGCCAAGATATTATTGAGATTTTTTTAAATTCACATAAAATTAGAATTTCGGTATTTTACATGCGAGTGCATATGGAGTTTCTGTATGTACTCCAAAAAAGAGAAGAATAGGGCATTGTATATTTTTTCTGACAGATTATATTCAGAGCAATTTTGTTTTTAACATTGGGGTGCCTACATAATATTTAGATTTTTTCGATTCGGCTAAATTAGAATTTCTGTATTTTACATGAGAGAGCATATTGAGTTGGTGTATATACTAAAAACAGAATAGAAAAGAGCATTGTATATTTTTTCTGACAGATTATATTCAGAGGAATTTTGCTTTTAACATACGGGTGCCTAGATAATATTTAGATTTGTTTCGATTCGCTTAAATATACAATTTCTGTATTTTGCATGAAAGAGCATACTGAGTTGGTGTATATACTCCAAAACAGAGTAGAATAAGGCATTGTATATTTTCTCTAACAGACTATATTAAGAGCCATTTTCTTTAAACTTTGAGGTGCCTAGATATTATTTAGATTTTTTTCGATTCACGTAAAATTAGAATTTCTGAATTTTACATGAGAGAGCATATTGAGTTTGTGTATATACTAAAAAACAAAGTAGAAAATGCAATTGTGTATTTTTTCTGACACATTATATTCAGATAAATTTTGCTATTTACATTGGGGTGCATAGGAAATATTTAGATATTTTTTGTTTTCCTTAAATATAGAATTTCTGTATTTTACATGAGAGAGCATATGGAGTTGGTGTATATACTCCAAAACATAGTAGAATAGGGCATTGTATATTTTTTCTGACAGATTATATTCAGAGAAATTTTGCTTTTAACATTGAGGTGCCTAGATAATATCTAGTTTTCCTTCGATTCGCTTAAATGTAGAATTTCTGTATTTTACATGAGAGATCATATGGACTTGGTGTATATACTCAAAAACAGAGTAGAATAGGGCATTGTATAGTTTGTCTGACGGATTATATTCAGAGCAATATTGTTTTTAACATTGAAGTTCGTAGATAATATTTAGATTTTTTTCGATTTACGTAAATTTCGAATTTCGGTATTTTACATGAGAGAACATACTTAGTTGGTGTATATACTCCAAAACAGAGTAGAATAGGGCATTGTATATTTTTCCTGACAGATTATATTCAGAGCAATTTTGTTTTTAACACTGGCGTGCCTACATAATATTTAGATTTTTTCGATTCGGGTAAAATTTTAGTTTCGGTATTTTACATGAACGAGCATATTGAGTTGGTTTATATAATACAAAACAGAGTAGAAAATGGCATTGTGTATTTTCTCTGACAGATTTTATTCAGAGCAATTTTGCTTTTAACATTGGAGTGCCTAGATAATATTTAGATATTTTTCGATTCGCTGAAATATAGAATTTCTGTATTTTACATGAGAGACCATATGAAGTTGGTGTATATACCCCACAACAGAGTAGCATATGGTATTGTATATTTTCTCTGACAGATTATATTCACAGCAATTTTGTTTTTAACATGGGGTGCATAGATAATATTTAGATTTTTTTCTCTTTGCTTAAATATAGAATTTCTGTATTTTACTTGAGAGAGCATATTGAGTTGTTGTATATACTCCAAAACAGAGTAAAATGGGGCATTGTATATTTATTCTGACAGATTATATTCAGAACAATTTTGTTTTTAACATTGTGTTGCATAGATAGTATTTAGATTTATTCAAATCGGGTAAAATTAGAATTTCTCTATTTTACATGAGAGAGCATCCTGAGTTGGTGTATATACAACAAAACAGAGTAGAATAAGACATTGTATATTTTTTCTAACAGACTATATTCAGAACGAAGTTCTTTTAACTTTGGGGCGCCTAGATATTATTTAGATTTTTATCGATTTCCGTAAAATTAGAATTTGGGTATTTTACATGAGAGAGCATATTGAGTTGGTGTATATACTCCAAAACAGAGTAGAATAGGGCATTGTGTATTATTTCTGACAGATAATATTCCGAGAAATTTTGCTTTCAACATCGGGATGCCAAATTAATATTTAGATTTTTTTCAATTCGAGTGAATTTAGAATTTCTGTATTTTAGATGAGAGAGCATATTGAGTTAGTGTATATACTCCAAAACAAAGTAGAAAAGGGCATTGTATATTTTTTCTGACATTTTATATTCAGAACAGTTTTGCTATTAACATTGGGGTGCCTAGATAATATTTAAATTTCCTTTGATTAACGTAAATTTATAATTTTGGTATTTTACATGAGAGAGCATTCTGAGTTGGTATATGTACTCCAAAACAGAGTAGATACGGCATTGTATATTTTTTCTGACAGATTATATTCAGAGCCATTTTTTATCAACATTTGGGTGCCTAGATAATATTTATATTTTTTCAATCGAGTATACATAGAATTTCAGTGTTTTACATGAGAGACCATATTGGGTTGGTGTATATACTCCAAAACAGGGTAGAAAAAGGCATTGTATATTTTTTTCTGAAAAATAATATTCATAGATATTTTGCTTTTAATATTGGGGTTCGTAGATAATATTTAGATTTTTTTCAATTCGCGTAAGTTTAGAATTTCGGTATTTTACATGAGAGAGCATATTGAGTTGGTGTATATACCCCAAAACAGATTATAAAAGGGCATTGCATATTTCTTCTGACAGATGATATTCAGAGCAATTTTGCTTTTAATATTGGGGTTCCTAGATAATATGTAGATTTTTTTCGGTTTGTGTAAATTAGAATATCGGTATTTTACATGGAAGACCATATTGAGTTGGTGTATATACTCCAAAACTGAGTAGAAAAGGAAATTGTATATTTTCTCTGACAAACTATATTCAGAGCAATTTTACTTTTACCATTGGGGTGCCAAGATAAAATTAAATTTTTTCGGTTCATGTAAAATTAGAATTTCGGTATTTTACATGAGAGAGCATGTTTAGCTGGTGTATATACTCCCAAACAGACTAGAAAAGGCCATTTTGTATTTTTTCTGATAGATTATATTCAGAGCCATTTTACTTTTAACATTGGGGTCCCTAGATAATATTTAGACTTTTGTCGATTCACGTAAAATTAGTATTTCAATATTTTACATACGAGAGCATATTTAGTTGGTGTATATACACCAACACCGTGCAGAAAAGGGCATTGTGTATTTTTTATGACAGACTATATTAAGAGCAATTTTGCTTTTAACATTGGGGTGCCTAGATAATATTTAGATATTTTTCGACTCGAGTCAAATTAGAATTTCTGTATTTTACATGAGAGAGCATATTGAGTTGGTGTATATACGCCAAAACAGAGTAGAAAAGGGCATTGTATATTTTTTCTGACAGATTATACTCAGAGCAATTTTGCTTTTAACATTGGGGAACCTAAATAATATTTAGATTTTTTTGGATATGCGTAAATTTAGTATTTCGGTATTTCACATGAGAGAGCATATTGAGTTGGTTTATGTACTCCAAAATAGAGTAGAAAAGGGCATTGTAGATATTTTCTGAGAGATTATATTTAGAGCAATTTTGCTTTTAACATTGGTTTGCCTAGATAATATTTAGATTTTTTTCGATTCGCGTAAAATTAGAATTTCCGTATTTTACATGAGAGAGCATATTGAGTTGTTGAATATACTCCAAAACAGAGTAGAATAGGGCATTCTATATTTTTTCTGACAGATTATATTCAGAGCAATTTTGCTTTGAACCTTGGCGTGCCTAGATAACATTGAGATTTTTTTCAATTCACGTAAATTTAGAATTTTGGTATTTTACATGAGAGAGCATATTGAGATGGTGTATATAATCCAAAACTGAGTAGAAAAAGCATTGTATATATTTTCTGACAGATTATATTCAGAGCAATTTTGCTACTACCGTTGGGGTGCCTCGATAATATTTATATTTCATTTGATTAGCGTAAATTTAGAATTTCGTTATTTTACATGAGAGAGCATATTGGGTTGGTGTACATACTCCAAAACATAGTAGAAAATGGCATTGTATATTTTTTCTGGAAGATTATATTCAGAGCAATTTTGCTTTTAACAATGGGTGCCTAGATAATATTTAGATATTTTTCAATTCACGTAAAATTAGAATTTCTGTATTTTACATGAGAGAGCATATTGAGTAGGTGAATATACTCCAAAACAAAGTAGGAAACTGCATTGTGTATTTTTTCTGACAGATTATATACAGAGAAATTTTGTTTTTAACATTGGGGTGCCTAGATAATATTTAGATTTTTTCAATTCGGGTAAAATTAGAATTTCTGTATTTTACACTAGAGAGCATACTGAGTTCGTGTATATCCTCCAAAACATAGAGTAAGGCATTGTATATTTCTTCTAACAGACAATATTTAGAGCCATTTTCTTGTAACTTTGAAGCGAATTGATATTATTTAGATTTTTTTTGGATTCTCGTAAAATTAGAATTTGGGTATTTTACATGAGAGAGCATATTGAGTTGGTGTATATACTCCAATACAGAGTAGAAAAAAGCACTGTATATTTTTTATGACAGATTATATTCAGAGCAATTTTGATTTTAACATTGTGGTGCCTAGATAACATTTAGATTTATTTCAATTCATGTAAAATTAGAATTCCGATCTTTTACAGGAGAGAGAATACTGATGTGGTGTATATACTCAAAAATAGAGTAGAATAGGGCATTTTATATTTTATTATACAGATTATATTCAGAGCAATTTTGTTTTTAACACTGGGGTGCCTAGATTATATTTAGATTATTTCGATTCGGGTAAAATTAGAATTTCGGTATTTTACATGATAGAGCATACTGAGTTGGTGTACATAATCCAAAACAAAGTAGAATAAGGCGTTGTATATTTTTCCTAACACACTATATTCAGAGCCATTTTGGTTTATAGGTTACCGAGATATTACTTTGGTTTTTTTCGATTCCCGTAAAATTAGAATTTCGGTATTTTACATGAGAGAGCATACTGAGTTGGTGTACATACTCCAAAACAAAGTAGAATAAGGCATTGTATATTTTTTGTAACAGACGATATTCAGAGAGATTTTCTTTTAACTTTAAAACGCCTAGATATAATTTAGTTTTGTATCGATTAGCGTAAAATTAGAATTTCGGTATTTTACATGAGAGAGCATATTTAGTTGATGTATATACTCCAAAACAGCGTAGAATACGGCATGGTACATTTTTTCTGACAGATTATATTAAGAGCAATTTTGCTATTAACATTCGGGTGCCTGGATAATATTTAGATTTTTTTCGATTCACGTAAAATTTGAATTTCGGTATTTTACATGTGAGAGCATACTGAGTTGGTGTATATACTCCAAAACAGAGTAGAATAGGGCATTGTATATTTTTTCTGACAGATCATATTCAGAGCAATTTATATTTTAACATTGGGGTGCCTAGATAATATTTAGATTGTTTTGGATTCACGTAAAATTAGAATTTCTGTATTTTACATGAGAGAGCATACTGAGTTGGTGTATATATTCCAAAACAGAATAGAATAAGGCATTGTATATTTCTTCTAACAGACTATATTCAGAGCCATTTTCTTTACACTTTGGGGAGCCTAGATATTATTTAGATGTTTATCAGTTCACATAAAATTAGAATTTCTGTATTTTACATGAGAGAGCATATTGAGTTGGTGTATATATTACAAAACAGAGTAGAAAATGGGATTGCATTTTTTTCTGACAGATTATATTTAGAGCAATTTTATTTTAACATTGGGGTGCCTAGATAATATTTATATTTTTTTCGTTTCACGTAAAGTTGGAATTTCAGTATTTTACGTGAGAGAGCATACTGAGTTCGTATATATACTCCAAAACACAGTAGAATAAGGCATTGTATATTTTCTCTAACAGACTATATTCAGAACCATTTTCTTTTAACTTTGGGGCGCCTAGATAGTATTTAGATTTTTTTCGATTCGCGTAAAATTAGAATTTTGGTATTTTATATGAGAGAGCATATTGAGTTGGTGTATATACTACAAAACAGAGTAGAAAACAACGTTGTATATTTTTTCTGACAAATTCTATTCAGAGTAGTTTTGCTGTTAACATTGGGGTGCCTATATAATATTTAGAATTATTTCGGTTCGTTTAAATATAGAATTTCTGTATTTTACATGAGAGAGCATATGGAGTTGGTGTATATACTCAAAAAGAGAGTAGAATAGGGCATTGTATATTTTCTCTGACAGAATATATTGAGAGCAATTTTGTTTTTTACATTGGGGTGCCTAGATAATATTTAGATTTTTTCGATTCGGGTAAAATTAGAATTTTGGTATTTTACATGAGAGTGCATATTCAGTTGGTGTATATACTACAAAACAAAGTAGAAAAGGGCATTGTATATTTTTTCTGGCAGATTATATTCAGAGCAATTTTGCTTTTAATATTGGGGTGCCTAGATAATATTTAGATTTTTTTTCAATTCCCTTAAATATAGAATTTCTGTATTTTACATGAGATAGCATATGGAGTTGGTGTATATATCCCAAAATAGAGTAGAATAGGTCATTGTATATTTTCTCTGACAGATTATATTCAGAGAAATTTTGTTTTTAACATTGGAGTGCCTAGATATTTAGATTTTCTTCGATTTACGTAAAATTAGAAATTCGGTATTTTACATGAGAGAGCATACTGAGTTGGTGTATATACTCCAAAACAGAGTAGAACAAGGCATTGTATATTTTTTCTAACCGACTATATTCAGAGCCATTTTCTTTTAACTTTGGGGCGCCTAGATATTATTTAGATTTTTTCGATTCACTTATATATAGAATTTCTGTATTTTACATGAGAGAACATATGGAATTGGTGTATATACTCCAAAAAAGAGTAAAATAGGTTATTGTATATTTTTTCTGACAGAGTATATTACGAACAATTTTGCTTTTTACATTGGGGTGCCTATATAATATTTAGATTTTTTCGATTCACTTAAATTTAAAATTTCTGTATTTTACATGAGAGAGCATACTGAGTTGATGTATATACTGCAAAACAGAGTAGAATAAAGCATTGTATATTTTTTCTAACAGACTATATTGAGAGCCATTTTCTTTTAACTTTGGGGCGCCTAGATATTATTTAGATTTTTTTCAATGCATGTAAAATTAGAATTTCGGTATTTTACATGAGAGAGCATACTTAGTTGGTGTATATACTAAACAACAGAGTAGAGTAGGGCATTGTATATTTTTTGTGACAGATTATATTCAAAGAAATTTTGTATTTAATATTGGGGTTCCTAGATAATATTTAGATTTTTTCGTTTCGGGTAAGATTAGAATTTCCTTATTTTACATGAGAGAGCATATTGAGTTGGTGTATATACTACAAATCTGAGTAAAAAAGGGCATTGTATATTTTTTATTACAGATTATATTCAGAGAAATTTTCCTTTTAACTTTGGGTTACCTAGATAATACTTAGATTTTGTTCGATTCGCTTAAATATAGAATTTCTATATTTTACATAAGAGAGCATATGGAGTTGGTGTATATACTCCAAAACAGGGTAGAATAGGGAATTGTATATTTTCTTTGACAGAATATATTGAGAGCAATTTTGTTTTTTACACTGGGGTGCCTAGATAATATTTAGATTTTTTTGATTCAGGTAAAATTAGAATTTTGGTATTTTACATGAGAGAGCATATTCAGTTGGTGTATATACTACAAAACAATGTAGAAAAAAGCATTGTATATTTTTTCTTGCAGATTATATTCAGAGCAATTTTGCTTTTAATATTGGGGTTCCTAGATAATATTTAGATTTTTTTCAATTCGCATAAATATAGAATTTCGGTATTTTACATGAGACAGCATATGGAGTTGGTGTATATACTCCAAAACTTAGTACAATAGGGCACTGTATATTTTTTCTGAAAGATTATATTCTGAGCAATTTTGTTTTTAACATTGAGGTGCCCAGATAATATTTAGATTTTTTCGATTCACGTAAAATTAGAATTTCTGTATTTTACATGAGAGAGCATACTGAGTTGGTTTATATACTCCAAAACAGAGTAGAAATAGGTATTGTTTATTTTTTCTAACTGACTATATTCAGAGAAATTTTGCTGTTAGCATTCGGTTGCCAAGATAATATTTAGATTATTTTTGATTCACGTAAAATTAGAATTTCGGTATTTTACATGAGAGAGCATATTGAGTTGGTGTATATACTTTAAAACAGAGTAGAATAGGGCATTGTATATTTTTTATGGCAGATTATATTCAGAGCAATATTGTTATTAACATTGGGGTGCCTAGATAATATTTAGATTTTTTCGATCTGCTTAAATATTGAATTTCTGTATTTTACTTGAGAGAGCATATTAATGGGGTGTATATATTACAAAACAGGGTAGGAAAGGGCATTGTATATTTTTTCTGACAGATTATATTCCGAGCAATTTTGCTTTTAACATTGGGGTGCCTAGATAATATTTAGATTTTTTTGATTCACGTAAAATTAAAATTTCTGTATTTTACATGAGAGAGCATACTGAGTTGATGTATATACTGCAAAACAGAGTAGAATAAGGCATTGTATATTTTCTCTAACAGACTATATTCAGAGCCATTTTCTTTTAACTTTGGGGCGCCTAGATATTATTTAGATTTTTTTGATTCACTTATATATAGAATTTCTGTATTTTATATGAGAGAACATATGGAATTGGTGTATATACTCCAAAAAGGGTAAAATAGGGCATTGTATATTTTTTCTGACAGAGTATGTTATGAGCAATTTTGCTTTTAACATTGGGGTGCCTAGATAATATTTAGATTTTTTTGATTCACGTAAAATTAAAATTTCTGTATTTTAAATGAGAGAGCATACTGAGTTGATGTATATACTGCAAAACAGAGTAGAATAAGGCATTGTATATTTTTTCTAACAGACTATATTGAAAGCCAGTTTCTTTTAACTTTGGGGCACCTAGATATTGTTTAGATTTTTTTCGATTCACGTAAAATTAGAATTTCGGTATTTTATATGAGAAAGCATACTGAGTTGGTGTATATACTGAACAACAGAGTAGAATAGGGCATTGTATATTTTTTCTGACAGATTATAGTCAGAGAAATTTTGTTTTTAATATTGGGGTTCCTAGATAATATTTAGATTTTTTCGTTTCAGGTAATATTAGAATTTCCTTATTTTACATGAGAGAGCATATTGAGTTGGTGTATATACTACAAATAAGAGTAAAAAAGGGCATTGTATATTTTCTCTGACAGATTATATTCAGAGCAATTTTCCTTTTAACTTTGGGTTGCCTAGATAATACTTAGATTTTTTTCGATTCGCTTAAATATAGAATTTCTGTATTTTACATGAGAGAGCATATGGAGTTGGTGTATATACTCCAAAACAGAATAGAATAGGTCATTGTATATTTTCTCTGACAGAATATATGGAGAGCAATTTTGTTTTTTACATTGGGGTGCCTAGATAATATTTAGATTTTTTCGATTCGGGTAAAATTAGAATTTTGGTATTTTACATGAGAGAGCATATTGAGCTGGTGTATATACTTTATAACAGGGTAGGAAAGGGCATTGTATATTATTTCTGACAGATTATATTCAGAACAATTTTGCTTTTAACATTGGAATGCCTAAATAATATTTAGACTTTTTGCTGTTCATTTAAAATTTGAATTTTGGTATTTTACATGAGAGAGCATATTGAGTTGGTGAATATACTCCAAAACAGAGTAGAAAAAAGCATTGTTTATTTTTTCTGACAGATTATATTCAGAGTAATTTTGCTTTTAACATTGGAATGCCTAGATAATATTTAGATTTTTCGGTTCGTGTAAAATTTGAATTTCTGTATTTTACATATGAGAGCATATTGAGTTGGTTTATATACTCCAAAACAGAGTAGAAAAAGGCATTGTATATTTTCTTGACTGATTACATTCAGAGCAATTTTGCTTTTTACATTCGGGTGCCTAGATAATATTTAGAATTTTTTTAATTTGCGTAAATTTATAATTTTGGTATTTTACATGAGAGAGCATATTGAGTTTGTGTATATACTTTAAAGCAGAGTAGGAAAGGGAATTGTATATTTTTTCTGACAGATTATATTCAGAGCAATTTTGATTTTAACATTGGGTGCCTAAATAATATTTAGATTTTTTTCGATTCGTGTAAATTTAGAATTTCGGTATTTTACATGAGAGAGCATAATGGGTTGGTGTATATAATCCAAAACTGAATACAAAAGAGCATAGTATATTTTTTTCTGAAAGACTATATTCAGAGCAATTTTTCTGTTAACATTGGGGTGCCTAGATAATATTTAGATATTTTTCGATTCAGGTAAAATTTAAATTTCGGTATTTTACATGAGAGAGCATATTGTGTTGGTTTATATACTCCAAAAAAGAGTAGAAGAGGGCATTGTGTATTTTCTCTGACAGACTATATTCAGAGCAATTTTGCTTTTAACATTGAAATGCCTAGATAATGTTTAGATTTTTTTAGGTTCGTGTAAAATTTGAACTTCTGTATTTTACATGGGAGAGCATAATGAGTTGGTGTATATACTCGAAAACAGAGTAGAAAAAGGCATTGTATATTTTCTCTGTCAGATTACATTCAGAACAATTTTTCTTTTTACATTGGGTTGCCTAGATAACAGTTAGAATTTTTTTAATTTCGTAAATTTATAATATCGGTATTTTACCTGAGAGAGCATATTGAGTTGGTGTATATAGTTTATAACAGAGTAGGAAAGGGAATTGTAGATTATTTCTGACAGATTATATTTAGAGCAATTTTGCTTTTAACATTGGGTGCCTAAATAATATTTAGATTATTTCGATTATCGTAAATTAAGAATTTCTGTATTTTATATGAGAGAGCATATTGGGTTGGTGCATATACTCCAAATCAGAGTAGAAAAATGCATTGTGTATTTTTCTGACAGATTATATTCAGAGAAATTTTTCTTTTAACATTGAGGTGCCTAGATAATATTTAGATTTTTTTCGATTCAGGTAAAATTAGAATTTTTTTATTTTACATGAGAGAGCATATTGAGTTGGTTTATGTACTCCAAAAAAGAGTAGAAGAGGGGATTGTGTTCTTTCTCTGACGGACTATATTCAGAGCAATCTTGCTTTTAACATTGGAATGCCTAGATAATATTTAGATTTTTTTTGGTTCGTGTAAAACTTGAACTTCCGTATTTTACATGGGAGAGCATATTGAGTTGGTGTATATATTCTAAAACAGAGTAGAAAAAGGCATTGTATATTTTTTCTGACAGACTACATTCAGAAGAATTTTGCTTATAACATTGGGGTGCCTAGATAATATTTAGAATTTTTTAATTTGCGTAAATTTACAATTTCTATATTTTACATGAGAGAGCATATTGAGTTGGTTTATATACTTTATAACAGAGTAGGAAAGGGCATTGTATATTATTTCTGACAGATTATATTCTCAGCAATTTTGCTTTTAACGTTGGGTGCCTATATAATATTTAGATTTATTTCGATTCACGTAAAATTAGAATTTCGGTATTTTACATGAGAGAGCATATTCAGTTGGTGTATATACTCCAAAACAAAGTAGAATAGGGTATTGTATATTTTTTATGACAGATTATATTCAGACCAATTTTGCTCTTTACATCGGGGTTCCTAGATAATATTTAGATTTTTTTCAAATTCCGTAAAATTAGAATTTCGGTATTTTACATGAGAGAGCATATTGAATTGGTGTATATACTCCAAAACAGATTAAAATAGGGCATTGTATATTATTTCTAACAGAATTTATTCAGAGCAATTTTGCTTTTAACATTGGGGTGCCTAGATAATATTTAGATTTTCTTCGATTCGCGTAAATTTAGAATTTCAGTATTTTACGTGAGAGAGCATATTGAGTTGGTGTATATACTCCAAAACAGAGTAGAAAAGGGCATTGTATATTTTTTCTCACAGATTATATTCAGAGAAATCTTGCTTTTAACATTGGGATGCCTAGATAATATTAAGATGTTTTTCGATTCGCTTAAATATAGAATTTGTATATTTTATATAAGAGAGCATATGGAGTTGGTGTATATACTCCAAAACAGAGTAGAATAGGGCATTATATATTTATTCTGACAGATTATATTGAGAGCAATTTTGTTTTTAACATCGGGGTATCTAGATTATATTTAGATTATTTTCGATTCACGTAAAATTTGAATTTCGGTATTTTACATGAGAGAGCATACTGAGTTCGTGTATAGATTCCAAAACAGAGTGGAATGAGGCATTGTATATTTTTTCTAACAGACTATATTCAGAGCCATTTTCTTTTAACCTTGGGACACCTAGATATTATTTAGATATTTTTTGATTCGTGTAAAATTAGAATTTCGGTATTTTACATGAGAGAGCATATTGAGTTTGTGTATATATTACAAAACAAAGTAGAAAAAGGCATTGTACATTTTTTCTGATATATTATATTCAGAGCAATTTTGCTTTTCATATTGGGGTGCCTAGATAATATTTAGATTTTTTAATATTTTTGATTCTGTTAAAATTAGAATTTCTGTATTTTACATGAGAGAGCATACTGAGTTGGTGTATATACTACAAAACAGAGTGGAATAAAGCATTGTATACTTTCTCTAAGAGACTATATTCAGAGCCATTTTCTTTTAACTTTGGGGCGCCTAGATATATTTTAGGTTTTTTTTATTCGCTTAAATATAGAATTTCTGTATTTTGCATGAGAGAGCATATGGAGTTGGTGTATATACTCCAAAACAGAGTAGAATAGGGCACTGTATATTTATTCTGACAGATTATATTCAGAGAAATTTTGTTTTTAACATTGGGGTGCCTATATAATATTTAGATATGTTTCAATTCACGTAAAATTAGAATTTCGGTATTTTTCATGAGAGAGCATACTGAGTTGGTGTATATATATTCCAAAATGAAGTAGAATAAGGCATTGTACATTTTTTCTAACACACTATATTCAGAGCCATTTTCTTTTAACTTTGGGGCACCTAGATATTATTTAGATTTTTTTCGATTCATGTAAATTTAGAATTTTTGTATTTTACATGAGAGAGTATATTGAGTTGGTGTATATACTCCAAAACAGAGGAGAAAAGGGCATTGTATATTTTTTGTGACATATTATATTCAAAGAAATTTTGCTTTTAAAATTGGAGTGCCTAGATAATATTAGGTTTTTTTCAATTCGCTTAAATATAGAATTTCTGTATTATACATGAGATAGCATACTGAGTTGTTGTACATACTCCAAAATACAGTAGAATAGGGCATTGTATATTTTTTCTGACAGATTATATTTAGATTTTTTTCGATTCGCTTAAATATAGAATTTCTGTATTTTACATGATACAGCATATGGAGTTGGTGTATATAATCCAAAACAGAGTAGAATAGGGCATTGTATATTTTTTCTGACAGATTATATTCAGAGCAATATTGTTTATAAAATTGGGGTGCCTAGATAATATTTAGATTTCTTTCAATTCACGTAAAAGTAGAATTTCTGTATTTTACATGAGAGAGCATACTGAGTTGGTGTATATACTCCAAAAGAGAGTAGCATAAGGCATTGTAGATTTTTTTCGATTCGCTTAAATATAGAATTTCTTTATTTTACGTGATAGAGCATATGGAGTTGATGTATATACTCAAAAACAGAGTAGAATAGGGCATTGTATTTTTTTCTGACAGATTATATTCAGAGCAATTTTGTTTTTAACATTGGTGTGCCTAGATAATATTTAGATTTTTTTTATTCACGTGAAATTTGAATTTTGGTATTTTATATGAGAGAGCGTACTGAGATGGTGTATATACACCAAAACAGAGTAGAATAAGACATTGTATATTTTTTCTGACAGATTATATTCAGAGCAGTTTTGCTTTTAACATTGGGGTGCCTAGATAATATTTAGATTTTTTTCAATTTGGTTAAATACAAAATTTCTGTATTTTACATGGGAGAGCATATGGAGTTGGTATATATACACCAAAACAGAGTAGGATAGGCCCTTGTATATTTTTTTCACAGATTATATTCAGAGCAATTTTGTTTTTAACTTTTGAATGCCTACATAATATTTAGATTTTTTCGATTTGGGTAAAATTAGAATTTCTGTATGTTAGATGAGAGAGCATACTGAGTTGGTGTATATACTCCAAAACATAGAAGAATAAGGCATTGTATATTTTTACTCACAAACTATATTCAGAGCCATTTTCGTTGAACTTTGCGGCGCCTAGATATTATTTAAATTTTTTTCGATTCGGGTAAAATTAGAATTTCGGTATTTCACAGAAGAGAGCATATGGAGTTGGTGTATATACTCCAAAACAGAGTAGAAAAGGGCAGTGTATATTTTTTCTGACAGATTATATTCAGAGCAATTTTTTTTTAACATTGGGGTTCCTAGATAATATTTAGATTTTTTTCGATTCGCTTAAATATAGAATTTCTGTGTTTTACATGTGAGAGCATATGGATTTGGTGTATATACTCCAAAACAGAGTAGAATAGGGCATTGTATATTTTTTCTGACAGATTATATTCAGAGCAATTTTGTTTTTAACATTGGGGTGCCAGGATAATATTTAGATTTTTTCGATTCGGGGAAAATTAGAATTTCTGTATTTTACATGAGAGAGCATATGGATTTGGTGTATATACTCCAAAACAGAGTAGAATAAGGCATTGTATATATTTTCTAACAGACTATATTTAGAGACATTTTCTTGTAACTTTGGGGTACCTAGATATTAATAGATTTTTTTCGATTCACGTAAAATTAGAATTTTGTTATATTACATGAGAGAGCATACTGATTTGGTATATGTACTCCAAAACAGAGTAGAATAGGGCCTTGTATATTTTTTATGACAGATGATATTCTGAGTAATTTTGCTTTTAACATTGGGGTGCCTAGATAATATTTAGTTTTTTTTCGATTCGCTTAAAAATAGAATTTCTGTATTTTACAGGAGAGAGCAGGTAGAGTTGGTGTATATACTCAAAAACAGGGTAGAATAAAGCATTGTATATTTTTTCTGCTAGATTATATTCAGAGCAATTTTGTTTTTAACATTGGGGTGCCTAGATTATATTTAGATTTTTTTGATTCGGGTAAAATTAAAATATCTTTATTTTACACGAGAGAGCATACTGAGTTCGTGTATATACTCCAAAACATAGTAGAGTAAGGCATTGTATATTTGTTCTAACAGACTATATTCAGTGCCATTTTCTTTCAACTTTGGGGTGCCTAGATATTATTTAGATTTTTTTCAATTCAGGTAATATTAGAATGTATGTATTTTACATGAGAGAGCATATGGAGTTGGTGTATATACTCCAGTACAGTGTAGATAAGGGCATTGTATAATTTTTATGACAGATTATATTCAGAGAAATATTGCTTTTAACATTGGGGTGCCTAGATAATATTTAGATATTTTTTGATTCACGTAAAATTAGAATTTCGGTATTTTACATGAGAGAGTATACTGAGTTGGTGTATATATTCAAAAACAGAGGAGAATAGGGCATTGTATATTTTTTTTGACAGATTATATTCAGAGCAATTTTGTTTTTATCATTGGTGTGCCTAGATTATATTTAGATTTTTTCAATTCGGGGAAAATTAGAATTTCTGTATTTTACATGAGAGAGCGTATTGAGTTGGTGTATATACTCCAAAACAGAGTAGAATAGGGCATTGTATATTTTTTCTGAAAGATTATATTCAGAGCAATTTTTCTTTTAACACTGGGGTGCCTAGATAATATTTAGATTTTTTTCGATTCACGTAAATTTAGAATTTCGCTGTTTTAGCTGACAGAGCATATTGAGTTTGTGTATATACTTCAAAACCGAGTAGAAAAGAACATTGTATATTTTTTCTGACAGATTATATTCAGATCAATGTTGCTTTTAACATTGAAGTGCCTAGTTAATATTTAGATTTATTTCGATAAACGTAAATTTAGAATTTCCGTATTTTACATTAAAGAGCATATTCTGTTGGTGTATATACTGCAAAACACAGTAGAAAAGGGAATAGTATATTTTGATTGACAGGTTATATTAAGAGTCATTTTCTTTTAACATTGGGGTTCTAGATAATATTTAGATTTTTTTCGATTAGCGTAAAATTACAATTTCAATATTGTACCTGAGAGAGCATATTGAGTTGGTGTATTTACTCCAAAACAGAGTAGAAAAGGGCATTGTATATTTTATCTGAGAGGTTATATTCACAGCAATTTTGCTTTTAACATTGTGGTGCCTAGATCATAGTTAGATTTTTTTCGATTCGCGTGAAATTAGAATTTCGGTATTTTACATGAGACAGCATATTTAGTTGGTATATATACCCCAAAACAGCGTAAAAAAAGGTATTGTATATTATTTATGACAAATTATATTCAGAGCAATGTTGCTTTTAACATTAAGGTTCCTAGACAATATTTAGATATTTTTCGATTCCCGTAAAATTAGAATTTCGGTATTTTACATGAGAGAGCATACTGAGTTGGTGTATATACTCCAAAAGAAAGTAGAATAAAGCATTGTATGTTATTTCAAACAGATTATAATCAGAGCGATTTTGTTTTAACATTGGGGTACTTCAATAATATTTAGATTTCTTTCGATTTGCGTAAATTTCGAATTTCGGTATTTTACATGTGAGAACATATTGAGTTGGTGTATATACTCCAAAACCGAGTATAATAGGGCATTGTATATTTTTTCTGACAGATTATATTCAGAGCTATTTTATTTTAACATTGGGGTGCTAAGATGGTATTTAGATTTTTTTTGATTCGCGTATAATTAGAATTTGGGTATTTTACATGAGCGAGCATATTGAATCAGTGTATATACTCCAAAACAGAGTAGAAAAGGGCATTGTATATTTTTTCTGAAAGATTATATTCAGAGCAGTTTTGCTTTTAACATTGGTGTGCCTAGATAATATTTAGATTTTCTTCAGTTCGTGTGAACTTAGAATTTCGGTATTTTACATGAGAGAGCATATTTAGTTGGTGTATATACTCCAAATGAGAGTGGAAAAAAGCATTGTATACTTTCTCTGACAGATTTTGTTCCGAGAAATTTTGCTTTTTATATTGGGGTGCCTAGATAATACTTAGATTTTCTTCGATTCCCGTGTATTTAATATTTCGGTATTTTATATGATAGAGCATATTGAATTGGTGTGTATACTCGAAAATAAACTAGAAAAGGGGATTGTATATTTTTTCTGACAGATTATATTCAGAGCCATTTTCACATAACATTGGAATACCTAGATAATATTTAGATTTTTTGTAATTTGCGTAAAATTAGAATTTCGGTATTTTACATGATTGAGCATATTGAGTTTGTTTATATCCTCTAAAATAGAGTAGAAACCGGCATTGAATATTTTTTCTGACAGATTATATTCAGAGCAATTTTGTTTTTAACATTGGGGTGCCTAGATAATATTTAGATTATTTCAATTCGTGTAAAATTAGAATTTCTGTATTTTACATGTGAGAGCATACTGAGTTGGTGTATATACTCCAAAACAGAGCAGAGTAAGACATGGTATGTTTTCTCTAACAGACTATATTCAGAGCCCTTTTCCTTTAGCTTCGGGGCACCTAGATATTATTTAGATTTTTTTCGATTCACATAAAATTGGAATTTCTGTATTTTACATGAGAGAGCATATTGAGTTGGTGTGTATACTCCAAAACAGAGAAGAAAAAAGAATTGTATATTTTTTCTGACAGAATATATTCAGAGCAATTTTGCTTTTAACAGTGGAATGCATAGATAATATTTAGATTTTTTTCGAGTCACGTAAAATGAGAATTTCGGTATTTTACATGAGAGAGCATATTGAGTTGGTGTATATACTCCAAAACAGAGTAGAAATGGCATTGTATATTTTTTCTGACAAATTATATTCACAGCAATTTTGCTTTTAACATTGGGGTGCCTAGATAATATTTAGATTTTTTCGATTTAGGTAAAATTAGAATTTCAATATTTTATATGAGAGAGCTTAATGAGTTGGTGTATATACTCCAAAACAGGGTAGCATGAGGCACTGTATGTTATTTCTGACAGACTATATTCAGAGCCATTTTCTTTTAACTTTGGGGCGCCTACATATTATTTAGATTTTTTTAGATTCGGGTAAAATTAGAATTTCGATATTTGACATGAGAGAGCTTATTGAGTTGGTGTATATACTCCAAAAATTAGTAGCAAAGGGTAGTGTATTTTTTTGCTCACAGATTAAATTCAGCGCAATTTTGCTTTTGCCATTCGGGTGCCTAAATTATATTTAGAATTTTTCAATTCATGTAAAATTTGAATTTCGTTATTCTACATGTGAGAGTTTACTTAGTTGGTGTATATACTCCAAAACAAAATAGAATAAGGCATTGTATATTTCTTCTAACACACTACATTGAGAGCCATTTTCTTTAATTTTGGGGTGCCTAGATATTATTTAGATTTTTTTCGATTAGCGTAAATTTAGAATTTCGTTTTTTTACATGAGAAAGCCTATGAAGTTGGTGTGTATACTCCAAACAGAGTAGAATAGAGCATTGTATATTTTTTCTGACAGATTATATTCAGAACAATTTTTCGTTTAACATTGGGGTGCCTAGATAATATTTAGAATTTTTTCAATTTGCACAAATATAGAATTTGTGTATTTTACATGAGAGAGCATATGGAGTTGGTGTATATACTCCAAAACAGAGTAGAATAGGGCATTGTATATTTTTTATGGCAGATTATATTCACAGCAATTTTGTTTTAAGCATTGGGTTGCCTAGATAGTATTTAGATTTTTACATTTCGGGTAAAATTAGAATTTCTGTATTTTACGTGAGAGAGCATACTGAGTTAATGTATATACTCCAAAACAGAGTAGAATAAGGCATTGTATATTTTTTATAACAGACTATATTCAGAGCCATTTTCTTTTACCTTTGGGGCGCCTAGATATTATTTAGATTTTCCTCGATTAGCGTAAGATTATAATTTCGTTATTTTACGTTGGAGAGCATATTGAGTTGGTTTATATACTCCAAAAAAGAGTAGAAAAGGGCATTGTATATTTTTTCTGACAAATTATATTCAGAGCAATTTTGCTTTTAACATTGGAGTGCCTAGATAATATTTAGATTTTTTTCAATTCGCGTAAAATTAGAATTTCGGTATTTTACATGAGAGAGCACACTGAATTGGTTTATAAACTCCAAAACAGAGTAGAATACGGCATTGTATATTTTTTCGGACAGATTATATTCAGAGAAATTTTGTTTTTAACATTGGGGGGCCTAGATAATATTTAGATTTTTTCGATTTGGGTAAAATTAGAATTTCTGTATTTTACATGAGAGAGCCTATTGAGTTGAGTTGCTGTATATACTATAAAACAGAGAAAAGGGCATTGTATATTTTTTCTGACAGATTATATTCAGAGCAATTTTGTTTTTAATATTGGGGGGCCTAGATAATATTTAGATATTTTCGATTCGGTTAAAATTAGAATTTAGGTATTTTACGTGAGAGACCATATTGAGTTGGTGTATATACTCCAAAACAGAGTAAAAAAGGGCATGGTATATTTTTTCTGACAGATTATATTCAGAGCAATTTTGCATTTAACATTGGGGTGCCTAGATGATATTTAGATTTTTTTCAATTTGCCTAAATATAGAATTTATGTATTTTATATGAGAGAGCATATTGAGTCGGTGTATATACTCCAAAACAGAGTAGAATAGGGCATTGTATATTTTTTCTGACAGATTATACTCAGAGAAATTTTGTTTTTAACATTGGGGTGACTAGATAATATTTATATTTTTTCGATTTGTGTAAAAATAGAATTTCTGTATTTTACATGAGAGAGGATACTGAGTTAGTGTTTATACTCCAAAACAAAATAGAATAAGGAATTGTATATTTTTTCTAACAGAGTATATTCAGAGCCATTTTGTTTTAAATTTCGGGCACCTAGATATTTACTTTTTTTTCGATTCGCTTAAAATTAGAATTTCGGTATTTTACATGAGAGAGCATACTGAGTTGGTGTATATACTCCAAAACAGAGGAGAATAAGGCATTGTATATTTTTTCTAACAGACGATATTCAGAGCCATTTCTTTTAACTTTGGGGCGCCTAGATATTATTTAGAATTTTTTCAGTTCGTGTAAAATTAGAATTTCGGTATTTTTCATGAGAGAGCATACTGAGTTTGTGTATATACTGCAAAACAGAGTAGAATAAGGCATTGTATATTTTTTTTAACAGACTATATTCAGAGCCATTTTCTTTTAACTTTGGAGAGACTAGATATTATTTAGATTTTTTTCAATTCACGTAAAATTACAATTTCGGTATTTTACATGAGAGAGCATACTGAGTTGGTGTATATACTCCAAAACAGAGTAGAAAAGGGCATTGTACATTTTTTCTGACAGATTATATTCAGAGCAATTTTGCTTTTAACATTGGGGTCCCTAGATAATATTTACATTTTTTTCGATTCACTTAAATATAGAAATTCTGTATTTTTCATGAGAGAGCATATGGAGTTAGTGTATATACTCAAAAACAGAGTAGAATAAGGCATTGTATATTTTTATTTGACAGATTCTATTCAGAGCAATCTTGTTTTTAACATTGGCATGCCTAGATAATATTAGGATTTATTCGATTTGGGTAAAATTTGAATTTCATTTTTTTTACACCGGAGAGCATACTGAGTTCGTGTATATACTCGAAAACAGAGTAGAATAGGTCTTCGTATATTTTTTCTGACAGATAATATTCAGAGAAATTTTTGTTTAACATTTGGGTGCCTACATATTTAGATTTTTTCGATTCGGGTAAAATTAGTATTTCGGGATTTTACATGAGAAAGCATATTGATTTGGTGTATATACTCCAAAACAGATTAGAAAAGGGCATTTTATATTTTTTCTGACAGATTACATTCAGAGCAATTTTGCTTTTAACGTGGGAGTGCCTAGATATTATTTAGATTTTTTTCGATTTGCTTAAATATAGAATTTCTTTATTTTACATGAGGGGGCATATGGAGATGGTGTATGTACTTTAAAACAGGGTAGAATAGGGCATTGTATATTTCTTCTGATTTTTTTAAGGGACTATATTCAGAGCCATTTTCTTTTAAATTTGGTGCACCTTGATATTATTTAGATTTTATTCGATTAGCGTAAAATTTGAATTTCGGTTTTTTACATGAGAGAGCATATTGAGTTGGTGTATATACTACAAAACAGAGGAGAAAAGAGCATTGTATATATTTTCTGACAGATTATATTCAGAGGAATTTTGCGTTTAACATTGGGGTGCCTAGATAATATTTCGAATTTTTTGATTCGCTTAAATATAGAATTTCTATATTTTACATGAGAGAGCATATGGAGTTGGTGTATATACTCCAAAACAGAGTAGAATAGGGTT